>NC_057811.1:119159266-119343187 GCF_018294505.1 Triticum aestivum
GGCGGCGGCGCAGGACTGCTTGCCACGTGGCAGCGCGTGAGTGGGCGAGGGCGGCGGCGGGTTCGTCCGGCGGCGACGGGAGGAGTTTCTAGGGTTTGATCCGCGAATGTATTCGGAGGGGAGGTGTATATATAGGTAGAGGGAGCTAGGAGACTCCAAACGGAGTGCGGTTTTCGCCCACACGATCGTGATCGAATGACCTAGAGCATGGAAGAGACTTGGAGGGGTTTTGGGATGTTTAGAGAGGGGTTTTGCTGAAACACACAAACGGACTTTGCGGTTACCCGGTTAACCGTTGGAGTATCAAACGACCTCCAAATGGAACGAAACTTGACCGGTGGTCTACCGGTGGTATACCAAGGCCACTTGACAAGCCTCGGTCCATTCCGAGAACGTTCAACACCCGCTCACAAAAGGAAACAAGAGGGGGTGCGCCGGAGGAGGTGGGAGTGCCGGATTGCAAAACGGACAACGGGGAAAATGCTCGGATGCATGAGACGAACACGTATGCAAATCCAATGCACATGATGACATGATATGAGATGCATGACATGAAGAAAAAGAAAAACGAAAGACAAAAACCCGACCACGGAGGGAAAAATCATAACACATGGCCGAAAATGGCAAGAGTTGGAGTTACAAATATGGAAAGTTACATCCGGGGTGTTACACCCATATACTCCCCGTAGGTCTCCCGGAACCCCTTCCGGTACTCTGATAAATACCCGGTTCTTTTGAAACCTTTTTGGTGACCAAATAGCATCGTTCTATATTTCAATCTTTACCTCCGGACCATTCCGGAGCTCCTCATCATGTCTGTGATCTCATCCGGGACTCCGAACAATATTCGGTCATCAACTCACATAACTCATATAATACTATATCGTCAACGAACGTTAAGCGCGCGGACCCTACGGGTTCGAGAATGATGTAGACATGACCGAGATACCTCTTCGGTCAATAACCAATAGCGGGACCTGGATGCCCATTGGTTCCTACATATTCTACGAAGATCTTTATCGGTCGAACCTTATGACATCATACGTAATTCCCTTTGTCTGTCGGTATGTTACTTGCCCGAGATTCGATTGTCGGTATCCTCATACCTAGTTCAATATCGTTACCGTCAAGTCTCTTTACTCGTTCTGTAATACATCATCTCATAACTAACTCCTTAGTCACTTTGCTTGCAAGCTTCTTGTGATGTGTATTACCGAGAGGGCCCAGAGATACCTCTCCGATACACGGAGTGACAAATCCCAATCTTGATCCATGCCAACTCAATAGTCACCTTCAAAGATACCCGCATCGCATCTTTATGATCACCCAGTTATGTTGTGAAGTTTGATAGAACACAAGGTATTCCTACGGTATCCGGGAGTTGCATGATCTCATAGTCGAAGGAATATGTATTTGACATTAAGAAAGCAGTAGCAATAAAATGAATGATCATATGCTAAGCTAACGGATGGGCCTTGTCCATCACATCATTCTCCTAATGATGTGATCCCATTATCAAGTGACAACAGATGTCCATGGTTAGGAAACCTTAACCATCTTTGATCAATGAGCTAGTCTAGTTGAGGCTCACTAGGGACACGGTATTTGTTTATGTATCCACACATGTATTTAAGTTTCCGATCAATACAATTCTAGCATGAATAATAAACCTTTATCATGAATAAGTAAATACAGTAATAATAACTTTATTATTGTTTATAGTAAAAAAAATAACTTTATTATTGCCTCTAGGGCATATTTCCATCATTCATCATATCATGTTTGAGTGCTGCAAACTATTAGCCTTCGACCTATTCCTTTTCACAAAGTGCAAACATTCATAGGCAGATATGATGTTGTCAGTGATTAACCTACCTGGCACAAAGGCGGATTGCTCTTGAGAAATAATATCTGGTAAAATGGTTTTGAGTCTATTGGCCACCACTTTAGAAGCAATCTTGTAGACAACATTGCACAAACTTATAGCTCAAAACTATGATAAAAGTGTTGGATTTTCTACCTTTGGGATGAGGAATGGTACCGATTCATTGATAGACTCTGCACTCTCCTCTCCTTTCACAATTCCGAGGACTGCCAATGTTACCTCCTTTCCACAAACATCCCAATAACGCTGAAAGAAATGAGGTGGAAAACCGTTCGGACCCGGAGCTTTCGTCAGGAACATTTGGAACAAAGCACATTTTACCTCCTCCTCTGTGTAGGGTGCAAGCAAAGATGCATTCATCTCAGCTGTAACTTTCTGTGGTACTTGATCTAGTACCTGTTCCATGTTGGTTACCCCTTCTGAAGAAAAAAGATGCTAGGTTCCATCTCCACTCTCCCGTCTTACATTACACTAATAGAACTCCTGTGCGTTGCTATGGGCTTCATTTCATATAAATGAATCAAACAAACTATTAGGTCATCATCAAGGTTGAAGTTCATTTCTCCCTCATACTTCCCGACGTGTACGAACATCAAACGGGTGCCTTACAGGCTCTCCACGATCCAACCATCTGGACAGTCCGGGCTCCCCCAAATCCAGCCCATATGTGGGTGAGAAATATGGTTGTCCAGACCAACAGCCATGTTATATGTAACACACGGTCCCACAAAAAACCCGCATCCCACGATGCATCCTTCTCTTTTCCTATCGGACCCTCCCCTTCCCGCTTGGTTTCCCGCCATAGCAGGACATTTCTCCCTGGAGCCCTTTGATATTTTAAAGCCGGATGACGCCCACATCACCTTCGGCATGGTGCCCTCTCTCCTTCACACCGTACATTCCCACATACCACCAAGGAGCAGTCCTCCACCAACCGCCCCGCTCTCCGCCCCGATCCCCTTCCCCGATGTTGTTCCGATCCGCAACTTTCATCAAGGGGGATGAAGTGTGCGTCGCCTATGACACCCCCGGGCCAAGAAGGAAGATCCGATGTATCTTGAGCCATTGTCACGTTGTAACATATAGTTGAATGTGATGCATTGCCACGAAACAAACATATGATGTCTGTTGTTTGCCATGCAACTTATACGCCACCGTGCCCGTTATTAACTCTTGAAGCAACCAACCAATGCATTTAAACCTCTATCTTAACCACCAACGAATAGTGCTCAAGCATGGCAAATTTGTGAACTGCAAAATGCTTATAACTTCTATAAGAATAGTGTTAGAAAATGGAACTATTTCACGGGGTTTCAAAGAAAACAGTTTCAGAAAATGAAAACAGTATTTACGCCTAGCTTCTAAAACAAGCTTTGTAGGATACAGTGTTCGGCACATGCACGCAGTATCAGGCCTGCCTGCCTGCTGAATCGACGAGTGCTGAATCTTTCTCCAAACTGGAAAGATAACCTATTCAGTGGGGCGACGTACGTGTGCGCTCCTGCAGAGCAAATGTCTGAGTCATTCACATGTGCCCTGGTGATCGATGTGTGTTTCTTGACTTTCCAATTAAATTTTAACTAGTCTCAATATACCCGACATTTGTCTAATTCTGAAGATCTTATCTTTAGAAATTCATATATATAAAAATCATACAAGAAATTTTGATTTTGAAGATATGAACCATCCAAATTAGTAAAAGAAAATAAGAAGTGATGGATTTTGGTAAATAGTGAGAAAGAGACACGAGAGAGATAATGCATATGCCCTAGTGGGAAAAAGTCCATTTTAAACCCTAACTCGTAGAGGTTTGGTGAAATGAACCCCCCATGTCGAAATCCGTGTCAATTGCATCCTGAACTATGCAATCCCGGTCTAAATCGAACCCTGGGGTCGTTTGAAGCATAAAAACGCTAACGTGGCAAAATGTGAACTGAGATTCTTCCGATTGGTGGGCCAGGGAGCGGCAGTGTTGACCGGGCGCACCTGTCCTCCCTGCTGGACCGGCCCATTTGAATTTTTTTCTGCAACACTGCTAAAAAAAGGTGCTTGCAATATAATTCTAACTCCCGACCTCCTCTTTCAGTGCAAACTACAATAACCAACCAGACCAACCCATTTGTAGTAACGAGCCTGTGACACATAAAAATATCGCAAAAAATTCATGTGCGAGTGGGGGAATCAGACTCGTGAGCTACCTCTCGTGAACGAGTGATGCTAACCAATAAATCTTATGATTTCTAGTTATAGCTTCATGGTGCGACCATTTAAGCATGAAACATCTTTTGAAAAAAAAAATCAAAAAAGTACAGATTGATCATATTGGAATATCCATTGAACATTTCGTAAATATACGTTGATTTTTTTCTTATTATAGGATGAAAATTTTAAATAATACACGATGAATTTTTGTATTATATGATAAACATTTTAAAAAAACTATGAATATATGCATTGAACAATTTTTGGAAATACGCATTCAACATTTTTGTTATATATGTTAAACAATTTTCTAATAAACATTGAACATTTGTGTGATATACAATGAAAAAATTTCTAATGTACGATGAACATTTTTATAAATGAGTGAATTTTTTGTAAATATAACGTGAACATTTCCTTAATATATACTGAATATTTTTGTAACACGCAACAAAATTTGTATAAATACAGGAAAAAATAAGAAAAAAAGAAAAGATATAAAATAAATAGAAATAAAAAAAGAGAAATAGAATAAAAATAACAAAAGAAGAAACAGGAAGCGACTGTGGGCCGGCCCAAACTGGGGCGTGGGAGGTCGCCCTTAATGGGAGCTCCTATACAGCGCTGCAGGCGCACGTTCACGCTCGTGGCGCCTGCAGCGTCCTGCGCGAGTATTGCTACACACACGGGCACGGGAGCGCCGATATAGGGCGCAGCACGCGTTGCGAAGGAAGCGGGCGCGCACCCCCCGCTACCCTTCTTGACCAGCCCAAGTGTGGCCGGGACGCCGCCTGTTTTTTTTTCCTTTGCGGAGGATTTCTTTTCCCTTTTTATTTTGTTTTTTTAACAATTCGGGATATGAAAAGGTCCTAAATTTCAGGAAAGTTGCTAATTTTGAATAAAACAATCATGATTTCAAAAAAAACTATGATTTCCAAAAAGATGCTCGGTAATTCAAAAATTGTTCATGAATTTGGCGAAAAATGTTCACAAATTAAAAAAAATGTTCCTGAATTTAAAACAATGTTTATGATTTCGAAAACATGTTCGTGAAATTGAAAAATGTTCACAAAATAAGTAAATCATGATTGCAGAAAAATGCTCTGGAATTCAAAAACTGTTCATGAATTTTTAAAAAAAATTCACAAACTTATTTTTTTCATAATTTAAAAAATTCAAACAAATTTTCACTAATTCGAATTTTTTTCATGAATTTTGGAAAATTGTTCATGATTCAGAAAAATATTCAGGATACAAAAAATGTTTGATAATTCTAAAAATGTTCACGAATTTGAAAAAAAATCATGATTTTGAAAAAGTAGTCTTTAATTTTAAAATGTTCATTATTTCAAAAAAATGTTCATGATTTGAAAAACATGTTCATGACTTAAGAGAATGTTAACAAATTTCTAAAAAATTGTTCATAATTTCAAAAAAAAATGTTCACAACAAAAAAATATTCGTGAGTTAAGAGTAACGATTTAGTAAAAATAAAACCATGATTTCGGAAAAAATGTTCATCATTAAAAGATGATTTTCGAAAACAAATCGCAAATTAATAGATTTTTGGAAATTGAAAAACAAGAATAAAAATGAAAACATGAAAGTAAAGAAAACAATGAAAAGAAAACAGAAAAAAGAAAAAACGAAAAAGAAAAAAATGAAAGAAAAAACATAAAAACCCGGTTCAAGGAAGGTTCTAGACCCATCCCAAAACCGGTTGGGGTTAAACCCCAAAATGGGCCAGCCCATAGAAACCGCAGCGGGCGAGGGGGGTACGTGCCACGGCGCTCGCGGGCGCGGTACACGCCGTATAGGATTTCCGCACAGGCACTTTTACGGGCATTTTACGGGCTAATTAAAGATTAATGTTTGTGATTTCATTAAGTAGGACGGGTCCCACCACTCAGAATCAGGGGGGCCAATTAAATTAGGCCACGTTCCTCAGTCCGTGTAGTCCATTGACTGGGCTGGCCCATGAAACGTGTAGAACAAGTGAATGCAAAAAAGCTCGCAAAAAAGGAAAAAAAATACTCTCTACATGTTTCAAACTCCAAACATCGTGTTAACGTACAGGTGCCACCAGCCATACGAGCTACTTGCCGTTTGTGATTAGTAATAGATGCAAACACGTAATAACAAGCCCGCAACGCTATTTATGTTGAACAGAACCATTCATAATTGTACCACTTAATTTTTTAAAAATTATTCGGAAAAATCATGATTTTGGAAAGTTTTTCATTTTCAAAGAAAAAGATCACAAACCTGAAAAAAGTTCAATGATTTTGCAATAAAGTTCACAAACCTGAAAAAAGTTCAATGATTTTGCAATAAAGTTCATCAAATTTGAAAAATGTGCAGAGATTTTTAAAAGAAGAAAAAAACAAAATTGACAAACATTCATCGAATTTGAGAAAGGTTCATCAATTTTGATAAAAAGTTAAGCCATTTTGAAATATGTTCATCGAATTTTAAAAAAAAGTTAATCGATTTTCAAAAATAGTTCTTGATTTTCGAATTTTTTATCAAATTTGAAATAAAAGTTCATGAATCTGGAAAAAAGTTCATCGATTTTGAAAAAGTTCACCAGATTTGTAAAAAGTTAATTAAATTTAGTAAAGTTCATCAATTTTGAAAAAAAAGTTCATCGAATTCAGAAAATTTCATCAAATTTGAAAAAATCTCATCTAATTTTAAAAAAATTCATGTAATCTGAAAAAAAGTCATCGCTTCTGCAAAAAAAAATCATCGAATCTGAAAACAATTCGTCGATTTTAAAAACATGAAATTCTTTAAAAAATCACGCATTTAAAAAACAAAAAAAAAGAAAAAAAAGGGAAAAGCGAATAAAACCGTCCGTAAACTAAACCGCGAACCGAAGAGAACTGGTTTGAGAAGCTTCTGGAAGCTTACCAAAACCAGGCTTTCGCGAACCAAAAGAAACGAAATAAAAACGCACGAGCGAATTAACTAGGCACACTAGAAAGGCGATGGCACGGTGGTTAGAGATCAGCGATCGTACTATGACATCCTCTAAGGGATGTTTTAATGTGGGAATATTTGAGGCACGTTGTGTCAAATTGTCGACCTTTCGCACAGACCGATCGAGCAATGACTTGGCCCAGCCCATTTAACGTGTTCCCGCATATCCGGTTTTGGGAACCTTCTACAGTTTCCCAGCCAGGTTTTGAACCGGTTTTTTCTGTTTCTATTTGGTTTTTCGTTTTTCTGTTTTTTCTTTTCCTTTTCCTTTTCTGTTTTTTCTTTTCAACTTTTTTTCCTTTTTCAAGTTGATATTTCCTTTTTTTCAAAAATTTAAAATTTTGTTCAGATTTTAGAAATATGTTCCATTGTTTAAAATATGTTTGCAAATTCAAAAATGTTTTGAATTCCAAAAAATGTATAGGAATTTGAAATAACGTGCATGTACTTCAAACTTTTGTTCACAAATTTAGAAAATGTTCATATTTTCATAAAAAACTTCTATAATTGCAAAAATTGATTGCGGTTGCAAATTTTGTTCTGAAATTCAAAAAGTTCGAGTATGAAAAAGTGTTCAGGAATTTCAAAAAATGTTCAGATATTTCATGAAGTTCCAGTTTCAAATATTTGTCACAAATTCAAAAAATGTTCCTGGTTTCAATTTTTGTTCGTAATTTCATGAAATGTTCCATTTTCAAATATTTGTTCCAAAATTCAAAAATAAAATCATGGTTTAAAATTTTGTTCGGAATTTCATAATTTGTTCACAACTTAAAAATGTTTTACTTTTTTCAATAACATTTTCTGCTGTTTCAATTTTTGTTCGTAATTCCATGAAATGTTCCATTTTCAAATATTTGTTCAAAATTTTAAAAAAAATCGTGGTTTAAAAATTTGTTCGGAATTTCATAATTATTCACAACTTCAAAAAATGTTTGACATTTTTCAAAAACATTTTCTGCAGTTTCAATTTTTTTGGTCGCATATCTAAGAAAATGTTCTTGTCTATGAAAATGTTCAAAAATTCAAAAAAGGTGCACACTTTTTCAAAATACAGACCATTTTTTTGAATTTTTGAACAAATGTCAGGTTCGAGAACATGTTTTTGGAATTTCGAACAAAAAAGCCAAAAAAAACAAAAGTAAAAATAAGGAAAAGGAATTTCTGGATATACGTTCGTATTGTTGTTATAGTCTTTGCGCTGGCAAGTAATCACTAGTTCTCATTATGTACGGTAGCTAGCCCGAAAATCTTGTTTGATGGAGCTCTTGTGTTCGATCGTTGGTAATGCTCTTTTTTTTGCGAATTTATATAATTGCTACAGTAGTCGATAGCTGGCACCGCTGGCTTCGCTCATTCGGTAGTGGGCCGGCCCAGTCGGGGCCGCCTGTGCGACCGTAGTGTTTGATTTAGACCGAGATTGCATAGTTCATAGTTGGACATGTGTTTCAGTGGCCGAAAATAAAATGCAAATTGAATTTTTTTACTCCATTATATATAAAGCATCGGCTAGGTCCGGCCAGAACTTAGTGTAGTAAATTTACTCCACTAGAATTTTACTCCACTATTTATTGAATTGCTCAGCGCGCACATGCACCGGCTCAAGCCACTCGACTCAAAGTGGGACGCATGTGTACCTTGATATAATGCATGTGTACAGGTGATCAGAAAAGAGTTGGACAGACCGTTCGTTCTTTGCCGAAAACGCTCTGGCGTCACTACTTCACTGCTTTATCATTGAATCATTTTTACTACGTTATATATAAATCATCGACTAGTCCGGTCAAAACTTTATGGAGTAAATTTGCTTCATTATTTATTGAGCAATTTGATAAAATGGCACACTTTTCCTCGTACTTTGATTCAATGGCACACCTTTCTTTTTATTGGATTAAACAACACACTTTTGATTTATAGCTGGATAAAATGACACAAACTGAGTTTTTTTCCGGATATTCGTTTCTGAGCCCGGGCTCATATGCTCATGAAATCAAAACCAGACGTTCACGTGTAGATCCGTGCACATTGTTGTATTTCTGTAGCGTATATCAAATAAAATAGCCTAGACACGTGATGCATTAAATGTGACGGCAGGGCGTACAGTAGGCGCGGATCAGGAACTCCACGAACGGCTCGGCTATGTTTCCGTGCTGGTCTGAGCCGTCCTCTGTCCACCGCTGTAACTGACGCCAACCAGACCAGCGCCTCATAAGTGGACCTCCAAAGCTCACGGGCGCGCCAAACCCTACGCAGAAAATTTTCACCATCGGCGCCTCGCTATCTCCTTTGACATCCCCGCCACGTCTGCTTCTTCTACTTCCTCACTCACGGTCCCAACAGACTTTCTTCTTCCTCTAATGCCATGTCCATTTTGTGGTGATTAATTGGAGACTAACGTTGCCAGGACCAAAGAAAGCTCTGGTCATTGTTTCTACAAGTGCTGCGATATGATGTAAGCAGATCTGTGTTTTTTTTCAGTTCATGCTTTATGCCGCACCACCAATCTCATCTTCTTACTGAACAATGTCTCTGCTGAATCCTTTTATGTCGCAGCCTTGCCATTTCTTTGACTTCCAGCAGGCTTACTTCAGGAGGCTCTCTCCTCAGCAGGTTGCGCGTGTTGTGCAGCAGGCCGTGGGTCACCACCCCGCGCAGATGCTTGGTGCTCAAAATCCACATCAGGCTCAGCAGGGCAACGGTCCAGTGCAGATACATCCTCAACCAAACCATCTCCAGATCCAGGCACCACCGCCGTCGCAGCATGAGCTGGTCAACCATGTGATTAAGGCCGGCAGCCGCCGTCGCCGCTACATCAGGGTCCCAAGCACTAGCAATCATAGCTGTTCTGTTAGCAGCATGCTTAGGCCCTCATTGGATTGGTGTTTGACAGCGCCATACCACTATAATATATACGGACCTCGATCCGTCGTTTTCTTTTCCATGCAAAAATCAATCAAGTGTGGCCGATATTATACACCTTTAAAAAAATACAGGTGTATAAAAATACACCGATGCCAAGCGGGGCCATAATGTTCTTGTTCTTTTGTTCTGGCAATTTACTTTGGTTCGTCCAATTAGCTTGCAAAAAAAACTCTATCACGTACTCTAGTTTGTATTATCATCCCCTGGCAGGGGCGTTTGTACTGAAGGGTGGCACCCTCAACCAGTCAACCTCTAAGCATGTTTTCTCTAGGACAATGCATTTGCCTATCAGAAATTAATGAATATCATGTGTGACCAATGCATTCTGTTTTTGTTATACAGTTGTCATGTCTCTAACCACAAGAGGAACAAGCGTGGAGCAAATGCTTACTTGAACACACCAGAAAATCCTCGATAACCAACATTTTAAATAGTAGATTTCATATTTCTGCAACTCCAAGCGGCATTGTGCATGTCATCCGGCGGTTTTCTTCCATGCCACAGTTTTTGCATTTGCCAGGCTTCCCTGGTTTCTTCGGAGCATCGTCTCTGTCCAGGCAGGTAGTGCGCTTATGTCCCTCTCAAAGACATATGCTACAGAATCTTCTCCACTTGCTCAGACCCTCGTAAGCCGCCTTTTCGCTGCCATTTGTTGGTCTGTCGACCTCTTGTTGCTTATCAGGAGGCGCTAGGTCTTGAAGGGCATTCCATCACTGTTATCTTGGTTACCATTATCAACACCAACATAGTAAACCAATCTACCCAGTTCGAGTCTCTCATTATGGTCTTAAAAACCTAAACCATCCCTCTTTGCTGCCAATGGTGCGCTCATCGTGTGTTCAAATGCTTCGGCACTCGCGTTGCCCGTCCGCACGACCTGCATAGCTTTCAGGTAAGTGTTGAGTGTCTGCATGTGAATGACAATTTCACTGAATTATCCTTCTGATGTTGAACCAGGTCCAAGGGGAGTATGTCCCTCCCTGGTCCAGCAATTCGCAATAAGCTTCACCGGGATCTCCTCCAGAAGAAGTATGTCCATGACCTGTCCCAGCAGAATTTTGTGATCAATCAAATATCTTCCTAGGGGTACGAGTCGGATCTAGCAGCTTCTTTTCATGTAGGAAAACATCTTACTATGCATGTATCGTACTAGTGAACAAGTTCTTACCCGCAAAACATGGCTGCACAACATTCCAGTGTGCTCGAATTGTCCACACTCGCATGTAAACTCGGACCGGTCATCACTGACCGTGAGTACTCAACCCTGCTCCACTTCTCTCTTCTTGACGCATTGTTGTGTGTTGTAATATACTTCTCCATCTTCTCCACCTCGGTAACATTGTAAGATGTTCCTTCAATCAGTAGCCGACCAAACTCCTCAAACATAGCTCTTGTGTAATTTTTACTTGCATGTCGCTCTACAGTCAAATTTTTCCTCCGAACCGCCCGACCCTGAAACGTTTTGGTGTTAGCCGTTCTCATGAAATGTTAATTACCTAACTATAAAACTAGTATACATGACACCAGTACAGTTCATAAAGAAATTATGCACCAACAATTCAAAATTTGTCTTACAATCATTGTCCTCTTCTCATCGTAGCTCTCTCACGCTCCCGATCAAGTTGCACCCTCATATACTGCTTAACAAATACATGCATTGGGCTGGCATGTATGTCTTCAGCATGTTATTGGCGCTCTCGCTGCGTTGCGTGCTCGTCATCTTGGCACAGAAAACCCCCTTGAAATATGGTTTTGCCCATTTCTTCCTGATTTCATATATCTTGGTCATGTACGGGTGCTTCACAAATCATACTTATCTAATAGCAAAGCCCACGCAGTCTCAAATTCATCTTCAGTTAACATGTAATTGACAACCTTGTAATACTCAGCCTGGAACTCGCCCTTCTTCGTGTATAAAGGATTATGCTGTGGAAATGACCGCTAAGTGTTAACACCCACAAACAATGCAAATTGCATATCATACAGGTTTGTCCTGTATGTACTAATGTAGTGTCAAATGTGACCACGTCCCCAAAGATCATGCATTAGCTTAATAATATACTGTGTACTGAATTGAGCTTGTACAAATTGGAAAATACAGACTAAGGCTGGGCAGTGCGCCACCAGACCGGACCCAAAAGTGACCACTTCTACTGTACTGCTTACTTTTCTGTTCAAATAATATTCAGATGCAAAATGGTTCAGGAACAGATATTTCAATTTATATTTGCGCTAATTGTTAGGACTGAACTTTTTTTCCTACCATTCCTGCACTCGTATCAAGCACAGAAAGGCAAAAAGGCAGGGCGCTGATTCTCACCTTTTTGTCCAAGGTTCACTCTGTCAGTTGACTGGGTAGAGCTTGTCGCAGAAGCATCTTTCCGCCGACGAACGTCTCCGCGCTGTCCGCCATGGCTCTCGCCGCCGAGCTGTTGGCCACAACTAGAATTTGCATTTGAGTCCGCTGGGATGCCCAGGTTTCCTCCTCGTTCCGCGGCAACAAGGCAAGGGGAACCGGATCTGGGTGCTTAGGTTGTCGGCGAACTCCTCCCGCAACGGAAACCTGAAAGCCGGCCGGCAGAACGGACAACGACATGGCCCGTCGTCAACTATCTTTCACAGAAAAATGGCAGATCTCAGATTATAAGAAAGAACATTGTGGATCTGCATCAACTAACCTGTCAATGGCGTCTAGAAGGAACTCCAGGCCAGGATCTTCCATTTTTTCCTTCCTCGCCGGGGGGACAATGGGCGCCGCCGCAAATGGCCTTGAAAGTGGAAGATCAAAATAGAGATAGCCCTGGGTTGGGCGAATCGACCGCATGACGAGGGTTTCAGAAAGAACCAGCTCGTTCGGGACCGCCGCTTCGCCCATCTCTTCCCTAACGTGACGTGCGTCCTATCTGATCCAGGGCTCGGTTTCGTTCCTAACGATCTGGTCCACGGACCAGAAAGCCCACCCGACCCCGCCGTCCCACCGACACGGACTGGGCCCACCGTAGCACAACTGTTCCGCCCTGTATATCGGCGTATTCCTCTGTTTCCATGATTTCTTTCACATGTGTCAGCCCGCTTTTCTCGGATCCCGAGCCAGGAATTGACGCCAGCGATTTCGGGAGCATATGGGCTCGGGCACCGAATTGCCGCTTCCTTTTTTTCTCCTTATTCAAGCCTGGGCACACAAGTCATAATATTTTGGACTATTTTGCCCGTTTTGACTGGTCAATTGGTTCGGAGCCAAGCACAGCGCCGCCATCTCGGTATGCTTCCTCCCCACAGCTATGAATCCTCGCCGCTACTCCCCGGCGCCACCACCTCACCGCGCCGCGCCCGTTCCTGTGGAGGACGCTCTGCTGTCCGCCGCACTCCGGCCGCTCCCTTGGCGTGTCGGAGAAGAAGGGCGCCGCCGTCCACCACGCTCCGCCCGCTCCCTCACCATGCGGGAGAAGAAGGGTGCCGCCACTTCAAGTTCCCTGCAGCGCGTCGTAGTCCAGGTCCCTCGCTGGACGTGTTCGAGTCCTGACTGTAGCGCGTCCAGCGAGGACTCGAACACGTCCAGCGAGGGACCTGGACTACGACGCGCTGCAGGGAACTTGAAGTGGCGGCACCCTTCTTCTCCCGCAGCTACCTGACTGTAGCACGTGTTGGTAGCTGCCGCTGTAGTGCTAGCTTTAGCAGTCTACCTGATGAAACTCATGCCGCTGGCCTGAATTTAGCTTTTAATTTTGATTGCCCGTTCAGCTGTCTAAAAGCTACGGATGCTTCTTCCTGTAAAGAAATTTAGCTTGTATTGTTGCCCGGTCCTGAAGAAATTTAGCTTTAATTACATGCTTATTGAATCGAATTAGAGGGAGAGAGAGAGAGACATAGAGAGAGATGAAGGGAGAGACGGGATGGGAGGAAACCTGTGAGTCTCCTCGGGATCGTTCGTCTCTGTTTTGATCGTTCCTCTGGATCGTCTCGTCTCCTCTGTTCATTTTTGGCGATAGTCTCCTCTCCTCTGTTTCAATCGAACCGGTTGACCAGACAGAAGGGCAAATTCGTCCAAAGTATTATGACGTGTGGGCTCATACTTGGAAAAGGAGGAAAAAACTCAGTTTGTGCCATTTCATCCAGCTATGAATGAAAAGTGTGCTATTTAATCTAATAAAAAGAAAGCTGTGCCATTGAATCAAAGTACGAGGAAAAGTGTGTCATTTTATTAAATTGCTCTTATTTATTGGATTACTCAGCGTGCACATGCATGCACTGGCTCAAGCCACGCATGTGCACATTGATAATGCATGTGTATGGGTGATTAGAAAAGAGTTGGAACCGTTCGTTCTTTGCCGAAAACACATGCTCTCTCCCGGCCACTATTTCACTGCTTTCTCTCGAATCACTTAACTTTCACATGCCTCCGTCGCAGTGGCGGAGCTTGATGAAGATTGTTGAGGGGGCGAAGAAGATAAGTTATGCATAAAATTTAATAAATCTTTGATATTCAAGCCTAATAATATTAGGCGTACACTTAAAGTCTTTGTAGAGTAGGGGGGCAATGGCCCCCTTTGGCCCCCATGAAGCTCCGCCACTGCTCCGCCGCTCATCGATTTCGTTAATTGCTCATCGCTTTTCAGTCGGACCCTCAGGCTCCGTCGTCCCTCTACGTTTCTACGTTTCTTGAGGCCACACAGCAGAGTAGCCGGTCTTTCTTCACATGCTTGTGTCTCGACGAATCGACCTTTTCTTTTGGGGGCAGTTAAAACCCTGCCCTGACGCAGAAGGGTAGGTGCTCTTATCTTTTCTGATTGGACTAGATTCTCGAAGCAGGCGTGTGTGCACGCGCGCAGGTTCTAGCCTGGCTGGCTGGCAACAGAGTCTTTCAGTTTTGGAAAAATCCAAACCTCCTGGGTTCGTACCGGTCCTTCCTTCGCAGGGTTCAGTGAGTGGTGCAGTGCAGAACAACTACATGCACGGTCTGGTGGCCTGCCCTGGTGGGGCATGGGCCGTACGTCTTTGATCGACGCACGTGGAGACATGCATGTGTGTATCACTCCGCCATGGCAGCGCGAGTGCTACGACCGAAGGAGTAATCAATCTGCGGCGTGTGTGACCGGTTCTCCCTGCGCTTTGCGGGCTGTGTGTGACGGACGGAGGAAGCGGACAAGAATGGAGGGGAGACGATTCTACCTTCTTAAAATAATTATCAGTTTCCAAGGGAGGCATATCCAGTTGTAACCTGAAATCTAAGTCGTTTTTAACATATTTATTTGTTTATTTATTTACTTACTTCCTAGTCAAAGATCTCTAGGTTTGAGCACTCATAAGACTTACTTAGTAGAGTAGTACTGTCTTAACCCTAGTGTTACTGCATTTTATTTTATTTTGCGAAATCGTAGTGTTACTGCATGAATGGACTCTAAACTTCAACAAAGATCAAGGAACTCCAAACGCAGTGTCATGTTATTAACTAAACTAGCATGATGACCCTCAGTTTGTCGAAATTGATCTAGATATACACGAACAGATTCATGGATACTCAGGTTACAGACATCATTTATGCTAAATGAAATATACCTTGTGTATAATTTGTAAAATTTTGTATTCAACTTATTGGTGAATGATTATTACGATATTTCCAAAAAATACTTAATGACCAATATGCATAGTTTGTAGAGGATATTAAATTGTTATATACTAGTGAGTTCAGGCAACGAGCTAGCCAGTAATGATTATGTAGTGCTACATTAGGACGCAATGATAACATATACTCCTATATTGCTGATTGTTGGTACTTGGTACTCCCTTCATTTCGTCTTTTACTTTACCTATTAAGTTTATCTTAAGCCAAACTTTAAAAGTTTGACCAAATTTGAATTTAAAAATATAACATCTACTGTGCCAAATAGATACAATACAAAAATATATTACATGATTGATCTGATGATATTTTTTTGAGTTGGATCTAATGATATTGAATCAATTCGCCTCAGCGGGAGTGACAAATCCTGGAGTTCGGAGACCAACCACATCATGATTTTGATATGGAGTAACGATTACATTCAGTTGAAGTATGTCAATAGAATGTGTATTGTTCATTCATGTAAGATGTTGCTTCTACCCGAAATAAAAAGAGATATAGACCAAATAAAAGATGTACCATCGAGGTGCCACAAAAAAAGGTGAGGATGATAGAAGGAGCAACACCATCATCCTTTTACTATGTACAAAGTGCTTCAAAGAAGCACCACTTTATGCATTGCAGAGTAGAAAATGTTCACGAGCTTCGTGTTATATACTAGTGGGGAACCTACATTATAGAACTTGGTATGTATATTTCAATGTCGAGCTTCCTCAAATGCTCAAGCTCTTCATGAGCAAACAAGCTGTATGCACCCCCACTTGATGTTTCTCCACATGATGAAAATACGTGGTGTTCTGCTTAGGCCATTGTCTCTCAAAGCAAACACATTTCATACCCATATTTCAGAGAGAAAGCTCCTACTCCTCACTAGTTGATGTTAGAATACAACTTGTATTAGAATTAAGACTCCTACTCGGTTTGTAATAAGGCTAGGTCAGGTGCGGCTTGACTCTTATATATACTTCTTGTACCGGCACAATATTGTATCAACAATTATTCAATACAATTTCACATGGTATCAGACTTTCGATCCTAGGGTATGGCTAACCCGCCAGCCCCGCTACCGCTGCCGCCGCCCGGCTACCTCGAGCGGCGCGCTGCTTCTCCTCGCCCGCCTGCGTCGACGCCGCCACCGTCACCTCCACCAACAGCACCTCCTCAACCATCTGGCTGGCGTCCAAGTCTCAACTACCGGGCAAAAACCCTAGGCCGCCGCAGTTCCGCACGGCGCCCGCTCCTACTCCGCCCCGGCTCCACCAACGGCACCACCACCGCCCCCGGCTTCATCACCACCCGGATGGCGCCCATCTCCTGATCCATGGAGAGGGCTAGTCCCGGCGTGGCCTATGCCTTGGTCCGCCCCTACGTCATATGGTGCCCCGCCTGCCTGTACCGGTGGCTGGCAGCCCGGTGCTCGCCCTCACACCGGCGTGCCCGTCCTTGCGCCCCGACAACCGACGGCCGCATACCACGTTGCTCCGTCCTACGCGCCACCGATCTACAACACCAGTCCTTATACATCCTATGGCGCTCTATCGTCCCCCTACATGCAGCAGTACAATGATGGTGTCTCTCTCTTTACGCCGATGCCGGACCTACTGCCGACGCCACCACACCCACAAGCTCCCATGACTACACCGACCTCTACTTCGACTCCGAGATGGGACCAAGCTGTTTTTCTACCAGCCATGAACAACTTTGCTGCACAAGGGAACTCAGGTACGGATTGGATTTTCGATTCTGGTGCTTCTCGCCATATGTCTGCATCGAGTAATTTGCTTTCTTCTTGCACACCTTCGTCTTTTCCCTCTATTACTCTCGGTGATGGATCTTCTATTCCTATTTACTGTGTCGGTCAGACTCAAATCCAATCCCCAACCAAGCCTTTGCTTCTTCGTGATGTTCTTGTAGCTCCTGCTCTTATTAAAAATCTAATTTTTGTTTGCCAAATCACCACTGATAATCATGTTTCTGTTGAGTTTGACCCCTTTGGTTTTTCCGTGAATGACTACCTGACCAAGGACGAGATCGCTCCATTCAATAGCTCCGGTGATTTATATTCTCTCCATGGTGTTCCGGTCATTGCTCCTTCAACATCTATGGTGGCCTCTGTTGATCTGTGGCACCAACGTCTCGGCCATCCCAATAAAAATGTGTTATCCATACTTCTTAGTGAATTTTCAATACCTTGTAATAGAGACTCTCATAATTCTTCTATGTGTCAGTCATGTCAATTAGGAAAACATGTTCGCCTTCCCTTTAGTTCCTCTCAATCCTCTAGTACTTTTCCCTTTGAATTACTTCATTGTGATCTCTGGACATCACCCATAGAAAGTGTATCTGGTTTTAAGTACTATCTCGTGATTCTTGATGATTTTACTCATTATGTTTGGACTTTTCCTTTACGCAACAAATCCGACGTTCATAATATATTTCATAACTTTCAGCGCTATGTCTCGGTCCACTTTTTCCTCCCTATAAGATTCATCCAATGTGATAATGGTCGTGAATTTGACAACTTTAAAAATCGAAATTTCTTTCTACAATATGGAATTCTCTTGCGTTTCTCTTGTCCTTATACCTCCCCTCAAAATGGCAAAGCCGAGCGTTCTCTGCGTACTCTTAATGACATCATTCGCACTCTGCTTGTTCAATCTTCTATGCCTCTGAAGTTTTGGGCTGAGGCCCTCCACACGGCCACATATTTATTCAATATTCGTCCATCCAAAGTTAACCCACAAACTACTCCTTACTTCTCTTTATTTCTCTCTCATCCGAATTACTCTGACGTTCGCGTCTTCGGTTGTCTTTGTTTTCCAAACTCCTACTCCACTTCTCCTAACAAACTTTCCCCGCGCTCTACCCGTGTGCCCATCTAGGTTTTTCTGACGAGCACAAGGGGTATCGTTGTCTAGATCTTGTTAGTGGTCGTGTTCATGTGTCTCGTCATGTAACATTCGCTGAAAACATTTTTCCCTTTTCCGAGCGTCAACAATTAGATCCCAACTCACCCACGCCGTCCACTAGTCCCTCTCGTCGCAATCATCTTCCCTTCTTTCACCCGCCGACCTATCCAGTGAAACCAGCCGAATCCTCTGCCGCGGTAGCAGATCCTGCCACGACCACTTATGTCATCACCTCTGTTCCGGCAGAGGCAAACCCATTACACTCTGTCGCGGCAGACCTCCTGCCGCCGCAGTCTTCACCACCATTCCCCGTGTCTGCTTCCTCTGCTGCGCCGGAGGCGTCCACCACATCTTCCCCCACCCCTCCTGCTCATGTTATTCCTGTTCCAGCTCCTACTAACGATCATACTATGTGCACACGTGCCAAGTCCGGGTTTCGTTTACCTGTAAAAGATCGTCTCAATCTTCATGCATCTCTATCTCCTTCCTCTCTACCCAAATCTTACAAATCAGCTCTCCTAGATCCTAATTGGGCAGCATCTATGAAAGATGAATATGATGCCCTTCTGCAGAATAACACATGGCAGTTAGTTCCTCGTCCTTCCAATACAAATATCGTTTCGGGCAAATGGGTTTTTTTGCCATAAATTTAATTCAGATGGGAGTCTTGCATGTTATAAGGCTTGATGGGTATGCCGTGGTTACTCTCAGCAACACGACATCGATTATGATGAGACTTTCTCTCCAGTTGTCAAGCCCAGCACTATTCGCACTGTCCTTAGCATCGCCATCTCTTCTTCCTGGCCAATTGTAGGATCGGAAGTATGTCTAGAGGGGGGGGGTGATTAGACTACTTGACCAAATAAAAATCTAGTCTTTTCCCAATTTTAAGTCTTGGCAGATTTTAGCAACTTAGCACAAATCAAGTAAACAACCTACACATGCAATTCTAAGAGTATAGCAGTGGAATGTAAAACAATTGCATATGAAGGTAAAGGGAGGAGTTTGGAGGGAGCAAACGCAATGTAGACACGGAGATTTTTTATCCGTGGTTCCGATAGGTGATGCTATCGTACATCCACGTTGATGGAGACTTCAACCCACATGTTAGGATTTTCGGTGGGACCGACATGTCAACTCGGTGGGACCGATTCCATTAGGGTTAGGGAATAACATAATCTCGGTGAGACCGATTACACAAACTCGGTGGGACCGATTTTGGTAATAAGCAAACAGAGAGTTGGCCAGGAAAACTCGGTGAGACCGATTCGCTCATCTCGGTTAGACCGAAATGTTACGAAGGGGAAACAGAGAGTTTGCATTGCAATCTCGGTGGGACCGATCGATCATCTCGGTTAGAACGAAACGTTACGAAGGGAAACAGAGAGGTTGCAATCCCATCTCGGTGAGACCGAGATCCCTATCGGTGAGACCGAAGTGACTAGGGTTTGTGGCAGTGGCTATGTCAAGTGAACTCGGTGGCGCCAGATAGGAAATTTCGGTGGGGCCGAGTTTGACTTTTGGTTTGGGACATATGTGGATATGAGAAAGTAGTTGAGGGTTTTGGAGCATATCACTAAGCATTTTGAGCAAGTAACTCATTAAGCAACACCTCATCCCCTTTTAATAGTATTGGCTTTTCCTATGGACTCAATGTGATCTTGGATCACTAAAAGTAAAATGTAGAGTCTGGAGCTTGAGCCAATCTTTTGTCCTTAGCATTTTGAGGGGTCCACATTCCTAATCCATGCCATGCCAAGCATTGAGCTTTCCTGAAATATTTATCTTGAAATAGCATTAGCTCAATGAGCTATACGTTGTTAGGAATTACCAAAACCACCTAGGGATAGTTGCACTTTCACCAATTCATCAACTAGATGTCAAAAATGCTTTTCTTCATGGCTATCTTCAAGAAACAGTCTATTGTCAACAACCTCTTGGCTTCGAACATTCCTCCTATCCTAATTATGTTTGTCTTCTTCAAAAATCTCTTTATGGTCTTAAACAAGCACCACGTGCCTGGTTCCAACACTTTTCTACTTATGCTCAAACCATCGGTTTTACCCATTCCTGTTCTGACACTTCACTCTTCACCTTTCATCACAACAACAACACTGCTTACCTTCTTTTATATGTTGATGATATTATCTTCACAGCTTCCTCACAACAATTTTTAGATCATATTATCTCTCTTCTTCGCCACAAATTCTCTATGACAGATTTAGGTCTTCTTCACCACTTCTTAGGTATTGCTGTTATCCGTGACTCCTCTGGTCTTTTCTTGTCTCAACGTCAGTACACTCTGGATCTTCTTTCTCGTGCTGGTATGCTTGATTGTCAAACTTCCCGTACCCCTGTTTATACAGGTTCCAAACTCTCTGCCGACGGTGATCCTTTCTCTGATCCTTCTCTTATCGTAGTCTTACCGGTGCACTTCAGTATCTTACTCTCACTCGTCCTGAAATTTCGTTTGCTGTCCAACAAGCTTGTTTATACATGCATGATCCTCGTATTCCACACTACAATCATGTCAAACGTATTCTTCGGTATCTTAAGGCACACTAGACTTAGGTCTTCATATCAACAACTCCTCTCCCATCTCCTTGACAGTTTACTCTAATGCAGACTGGGCTGGTTGTCCAGATACTCGTAGGTCCACATCCGGATTTTGTGTTTTTCTTGATAACAATTTGGCTTGGTCTTCAAAAAGGCAGGCTACGGTCTCCCACTCGTCTGCTGGAGCTGAGTACCGCGTTGTGGCTCGTGTAGTTGCTGAGACGGTTTGGTTGCGCCAGTTGCTGTTAGAGCTGCACCGTCCTATTGAGCAAGCTACCATTGTTTACTGTGATAATATTTCAGCTGTCTACATGTCAGGGAATCCGGTTCAACACCGTCGCACCAAGCATATTGAGATCGACATTCATTTTGTTCGAGAGAAGGTGGCTCTCGGTCAAGTTCGCGTTCTCCACGTGCCTACTTCTGCTCAGTTTGCTAATATCTTTACTAAAGGCCTGGCGACTACTCCGTTTCAAGACATTCGTTTCAGTCTCAACGTCGTCGAGACTACCGTTGACACTGCGGGGGATGTTAGAATACAACTTGTATTAGGATTAAAGCTCCTACTCGGTTTGTAATAAGGCTAGGTCAGGTGCGACTTGGCTCTTATATATACTTCTTGTACCGGCACAATATTATATCAACAATTATTCAATACAATTCAATACAATTCTACAGTTGAAAAACTGGAACGCACTGGTGTCAATTGACACCAGTGGTTACACAAGAGCTCTATCCCTGCATGCACATCAAATAAAGAAGCAAAGAAATGTGCTTTAGTGGTCGAAAATGAAATGTAAAGATTTTTTTACCCCGTTATATATAGAGCATCGGCTAGGTCCGGCCAAAACTTTGTGGAGTAAATTTACTCCACTATTTATTAGATTGCTTCGCCTGTACATGCACTCGCTCAAGCCACGCATGTGCACCTTGATAATGCAGGTGTACGGGTGATCAAAAAAGAGTTGGAACCGTTCATTCTTTGCCGAAAACGCATGCTCTGGCGTCGCTATTTCACTTCTTTCTCATGAATTAACCGACCACTATTTCACATGCCTCCGTTGCTCATCGTTTCGTTAATTGCTCATCGCTTTTCAATGGGACCCTCCGGCTCCGTCATGTCTCCACGTTTCTACTTTTCTTGAGGCCACACAACAGAGTAGGCGGGGTTTCTTCACATGCCTGTGTCTCGACGAATCGAGCCCCACACGAACTTTTTCCGGTTTCTCCGATGCTTACTTTTTCTTTTGGGGGGAGTTAAAACCCTGCCCTGACGAAGAAGGGTAGGTGCTCTTATCTTATCTGATTGGGCTAGATTCTCCACACAGGCGTGCACCCGCGCGGGTTCTAGCCTGGCTGGCTGGCAACAGAGTCTTTCCATTTTCGGAAAGATCCAAACCTCACTGGTCCTTCCTTGCGCAGGCAGGGTTCGGTGAGTGGTGCAGCACAGCTACAGGCACGCGCCATCGTGGGAGGTGGTGCCATCTAGAGGAGTTGAGCGGATGCAGGGGAGGAGGAGAGTGGAGTGGAGCTAGCCTAGAGGAGGTTTAAAAAAAAAAGAGGAAAGCCATGGCCGTTCCAGTAGGAGTGATGGTCCTGTGTCAGGAGTCGCTCACAAATTTTCAGGCTGCTCCCATGCCGATGGAGGATCGACACGCAGGGAAGAAACGACGGCGCGTCGTCGCCCGGCACGGTCTGGTGGCCTGCCCTGGTGGGGTACGTCTGATGGACGCTCGCGGAAGCATGCATGTGTGTATCACTACGAGCGTGGTATGGGCAGAGGCCGCGACGGACTTTCTTCCCCGTCATCCTCACCTCATCGTGTCGGATTCGTTCGGTCTGCGTAGCTATTTCGGGGAAGAAATGACGGTGCGTCGTCGCCCGGCAAAGTGTGGTGGCCTGGTGGGGCATGGGCCGTCTGATGGACGTGCGCGGAGACAACATGTGTGTATCACTGCAAGTGCGAGTGCATGTGTGTATCACCGTAATAATCTTATTATTGGTGAATGATTATTACGATGTTTCCAAAAAGCACTTAGAGCAACTTCAATAAGGCGACCTAAATGGACGGCAATTTCGTTTTTTTTTCTGTTTGGGTCGGCCGCCCGCCCGACGTCCGTCCTGTTTTATATATGGATCGACAGCGCGCCCAACGCGCCGACCCATATGTTCCGGCGTGGCCGGCTGGCCGCCCTATTTTGCATATTTAAACATATAGTTGAACCGAATAAAATAGCATATAGTTTACAAGCCAACTAAAAATAAAAATGTCTCACATAGTTTTGCAAACTAATAAAAAATATACATTTATTGGTTGCCAACATGAGCCCACATATGCTCAACCAAATCATTTTGCAGTTGCACGTGAGTTTCTCAATCACGCATGTTATGATGAAATTGGATAAACTGTTCAAACGTTGCCGCTCCTCCATGCTCAGGCACAACATTCTGACCCTGAAACTGAAACCCTTGATCGTACAGACGTTCCGGACGCTCGTCTTCTACGATCATATTATGCATGATCAAACAAGCAGTCATCACCTCCTACAGTTTCTGCGTGCTCCAGGTATTAGCAGGATACCGAACGATGCCCCATCCAGATTGCAAAACACCAAAGGCACGCTCGACATCCTTTCTAGCACTCTCTTGCTCTTGGGCAAATCTTTTCCTCTTCTCTCCGACAGGGTTGGGTATTGTCTTGACAATAGTGGTCCACTGAGGATAGATACCGTCACCCTCGTAGTTGTGGTCGTTAACAGTAAAGTTCACCGGTGGGCTGTTGCCTTCGGTAAGCCTAGCAAACACCGGCGAGCGCTGAAGCACGTTGATATCATTGTGTGATCCGGCCATGCCAAAGAAAGAGTGCCAGATCCAGAGATCTTGAGACGCCACGGCCTCTAGTATGACAGTGCAAGCCCTGACATGGCCCTTATACTGCCATTGCCAAGCAGAAGGGCAGTTCTTCCACTCACAGTGCATGCAGTCTATACTGCCAAGCATCCCTGGGAAGCCCTTGCTGGCATTCATCGCCAACAAACATGCTATATCTTCAGCAGTCCGCTCTCTCAAGTACTCAGGGCCAAACATAGCAATAACAACCTTGCAGAACTTATACAGGGACTCTAGGCACGTAGACTCGCTCATACGGACGTACTCGTCAATGAGATCACCGGGCACTTCATATGCAAGCATTCGGATGGCGGCAGTGCATTTTTGATAAGGGAGTCGCGACACGCACAGACCAGCTAGCTGCCCTGCCAGCGTCCGACGAGTGGGCCGGCGTCCGACGAGCGTGCCAGTGAGGATCTGGCCTGGGCGGCGAGGCGACTTCTTGGTCGGGGGCGGCTGTGTGGTGGGGGGCGCGTGGGTGGGAAGCAGTCGGCTCCCCGGCGGCAAGACGTCGGTGGCGGGCGACGTGGGAGTGGGCAGCGTTGCTGGGCAGATGTGGAGGCGCCGGCAGCTGGCAGAGTCGCCGGCAAAAATGGGCGGCGGCGTCGGCAACGAAGGAGACGGGCGAGGGTTGCTGTTGGATGGGGGAGGCCAATGTGCCACCGAACGAGCAGGCCCGGGGGAGTAGAAGGCGAGCGTGCACGCGTCCGTCGTGTGTCCACGCTGAAGCAAATCCGGCTCAAAAATGGGCCTGGAATGGATCGCGCGCGGACGAAAAGCGGACGCGCGTCCGTTTGGGTCGGCGCGTTGGGCCGGCTTGTCCGCACCGACCCAAACGGACGGCGGCGGACGTAATGGGTCGCCCTATTCGAGTTGCTCTTAATGACCAATATGTTTAGTTTGTAGAGGATATTAAATTGTTATATACTAGTATTAAGTTCAGGCAACGAGCTAGCCAGTAATGTTTATGCGATGCCACATTAGGACGCAATGATAACATGTACTCCGTAGTATATTGCTGATTGTTGGTACTTGGTACTCTCTTCATTTCATTTTTTTTACTTCACATATTAAATTCATCATAAGTCAAACTTCAAATGTTTGACCAAATTTGAATTAATAGTAATATCTACTATGCCAAATAGATACAATACAAAAATATATTACACGATTGATCTAATGATATTTTATGAGTTGGATACTTGGATATAATGATATTGATTTGGTCTGGCGGATGTTGATTTTTTTTCTATAAACTTGACCAAACTTCAGAAGATTTAACTTAAGACAAAACTAATAGGCAAAGTAAAAAAGAAACAGAGAGAGTATTATTGTGTCGCTGACGGCACAAAAAAATCCGTCTGTGCCCTCAGTAGGGTGGTAAGCATAGCCGGAAGTACCAGAGGGGAGTTCGCACATGGGGGTTTACTTAGGTTCGGACCCTCATGATTGAGGTAATATCATACTCCTGCTTTCTTTCAGACTGATGTGGGAGTACCTCATGTGAGGGGGTTACAAGTGGATGATGATGATGATGACTACCTAGGTTCGGACCCTCGTGGTTGAGGTAATACCCTATCCCTGCTTTCTTTTAGACTGATGTGGGAGCACCTCATCCGAAGGGGTTACTGATGGCTACCGAGGTTTGTGTATGATGGAACATATGTCTCGAGCTACCCCTAGCCTCACCTTATAATGGGGATGAGATCTAGGGTTTACAGAGCTCCTAACCAACCTTACCAACAAGGGCTTCTTGGCTTGCACACCAGAACACACTTCTCCTTCGAATTGGGCCCTTGGATTGCACACTAGGATAGAGCTGCCACCAGGCCCCTAGGCCCTGAGGCCGACCCAATGTCTGGCTTCCAGGTCGATGGGCCACCCCTGATACACTACACGTGCATAGCCCCCGAGCTTGTCTGGAGTTTTGGAGTCTTGCATCTTTGGGGACGAAATCTAGTCTCTCCTAGTATATTTCCATGTTCATAATTTAGAGTTTATATTCTATGCTACAACTGTTATGATCTTGAAATGTGCGATTCAGTCGAAAACTCATATGCACGTGTAGAACAATGAAAGGTAAAATAAGAATCCTAGTCCCGCCTCTAAGACTAGCTCAAATGTTATTGGTGATCATGTTTTACAGACCTTGAGATATCGTTAAGTGTAACGATAGTCTCAAAACAAGATTGACAGTGTGATGTCAGACGAACAATCATATTAAATCGACCCAAATACTTGTTTGTTATACTTTGATATAATATCGTCATGACTCAATTGTTAACACGGATATTAACTTGTGATTTTAGTTCCTTAGACCATGAGAGTATCATGGTCACTTCTTTCCGTACGATGGGCTTTAGGGTTGCTCAAACGTCATCAATAATTTGGTGATCATAATGACAACTTACAAGTTCATCAAGAAGTTTGACAAGGGACACGATAGCTCAAGAGTGGAATTTGCTCCTCCGAGAATGGAGAGATATTCTTAGGCCCCTCTCGGTGTGACGACATCCATCATCGCCTGGCCAGACACATGTGACTACGTCACGGGGATGTCGGAATACGACAATGAGAAAGAAGAACAAAACCGAGAACGAGGAGACCGATATAGTGAGCATGTGTATGACTCAAGAGGATACCCATATATCTCACCTCGGGTTTTGTAAAGTATTGCGAAGCAAAGGGAACATCACATGATTGATGACCCACTAGTATAGGGGATCAATCGTAGTCCTTTTGATAAGTAAGAGTGTCAAACCCAACGAGTAGCAGAAGGAAATGATAAGTGGTTTTCAGCAAGGTATTCTCTACAAGTACTGAAAGTAGAGGTGACAGATAGTTTCGTAGCAAGGTAATTCGTAACAAGTAACAAATAGCAGTTGTAACAAAGGTGTATCTCCCTCAATACAGCCTTCCTCTAGGTCAAGAACAAAGATATGTTTCTTTCTATGCTTGCCATTGGCCAGCATTTGAAAGTATTTCGTATTATCATCACCTTGAACTAGCGAGTCGGCCTTGCAATGTTGGTACCATTTAATCTCTTCCTTGCGTAGCAGGTGGGCAATCTGTTTATTTAGATGCCTTTTTTGCTCATTCTCAATAGCAAAAAGAGGCCTCACCTCTGCAGTTTTATCAAGGGTATCGATTAAGGTAGATAGTCACAACTTTTCTTTTCTTTTTTGTATACGCCAACGGTGTACTTAGCCCATCCACGAAGGAATTGATGTAATGAACAAGTTTGATTGTTCCATCATTGAATGGGTGTGTTACCATGAGGTTGACGCACCCATACTTTCTTAACCAAGTCATGGAATCCCTCCCTAGTGAATCATCCTAGCTCAAATTTAAATAGAGGACGGTTAGAGCTTGGAGTTGTTTGTCCAAAATCGGTTAGCAATGTAGCGTGATCTGATAAGGCCTAAATTCTTTCTAGCATCCGTATCGAGGCTAGGGATGTTTATATTCCCAATTGGTGGTTACTAGCACCCGGTAAAGTCTTTCATAAGTTGGAACTGATCGGTTATTGGCCTAGGTATACTGATGACTAGACATAGTGAGCTCTTGCAGATCCAGGTTGTCAATAACAGCACTGAAGAGGAAAGGCCACCAAGTGTCAAACCGGTCATTGTTTTTTCCTGCTAATATCGAAGGATGTTGAAGTCCCCCCCCCCCCGATTAACATGGGATGTGGATTGTCCCGATAGGTATTAACGAGTTCTTTAAGAAACACAGACTTAAACTTCTCTTGAGAAGCGCCATATGCAGCCACCAGACTCCAAGGGAAGTTGTCGGAATTGTTTTGAAGGTGAAATTTGATGTGATATTTCCCCTTCAACGTGGATAAAAGTTCCAAGTACGTGGAATGGATGCCTAGCAAGATTCCACCTGACCTCCCGGATGGGGGTAAGACACGCCATTCATAAACATAACCACATGAAAACTGGTCAAGATCATGTGTCTAGAAGTCATGTTTGCTTGACTCAGTGATGGCCACAAAGTCCAACACATGCATGATCCTTTACATAGTCAGCAATGTGTTTGTATTTAACCAAGTCACCAAAGACCTCTGCTATTCCAAAACATGCCTCTCATGATGAACCACTTTTTTAGAGACCTTTGCCCTCTTAGATGGGCACCCTCTTTTCTTTGCTGAAGTAGACTTATTCTTTTGTACCGATGCGACAAGTTCATATAGCATAGTGTCACTGTAGGATCGAAAGTATGTCTAGAGGGGGGGGTGATTAGACTACTTGACCAAATAAAAATCTAGCCTTTTCCCAATTTTAGTTCTTGGCAGATTTTAACAACTTAGCACGAGTTAAGCAATCAACATACACATGCAATTCTAAGAGTATAGCAGCGGAATGTAAAACAATTGCATATGAAGGTAAAGGGAGGAGTTTGAGGGAGCAAATGCAATGTTGGCACGGAGATTTTTATCCGTGGTTCCGATAGGTGGTGCTATCGTACATCCACGTTGATGGAGACTTCAACCCACGAAGGGTAACGGTTGCGTGCGTCCATGGAGGGCTCCACCCACAAAGGGTCCACGAAGAAGCAACCTTGTCTATCCCACCATGGCCATCGCCCACGAAGGACTTGCCTCACTAGGGTAGATCTTCACGAAGTAGGCGATTTCCTTGCCCTTACAAACTCCTTGGTTCAACTCCACAATCTTGTCGGAGGCTCCCAAGTGACACCTAGCCAATCTAGGAGACACCACTCTCCAAGAAGTAACAAATGGTGTGTTGATGATGAACTCCTTGCTCTTGTGCTTCAAATGATAGTCTCCCCAACACTCAACTCTCTCTCATAGGATTGGATTTGGTAGAAAGAATATTTGAGTGGAAAGCAACTTGGGGAAGGCTAGAGATCAAGATTTATGTGGTTGGAATGGAATATCTTGACCTCAACACAAGTGTAGGTGGTTCTCTCTCAGAAAATATGTATTGGAAGTGTAGGCATGTTCTGATGGCTCTCTCCACGAATGAAGAGTTGGTGGAGGGGTATATATAGCCTCCACACAAAATCTAACCGTTACACACAAATCACCAAACTCGGTGGGACCGATTCAGAGAACTCGGTCAGACCGATTTGGTTCATAATATGACCGTTAGGTGTTTCGGTGGGACCGACATGTCAACTCGGTGGAACCGATATCATTAGGGTTAGGGCATAACGTAATCTCGGTGAGACCGATTACACAAACTCGGTGTGACCGATTTTGGTAATAGTCCAACAGAGAGTTGGTCAGACAAACTCGGTGGGACCAATTCGCTCATCTCGGTGGGACCGAAATGTTACCAAAAGGAAACAGAGAATTTGCATTGCAATCTCGGTGGGACCGATAGTCATCTCGGTTGTACCGAAACGTTACGAAGGGAAACAGAGAGATTACAATCCCATCTCGGTGAGACCGAGATCCCTATTGGTGAGACCGAAAAGACTAGGGTTTCTGGCAGTGGCTATGTCAAGTGAACTCGGTGGCTCCGGATAGAAAGAATCGGTGGGGCCGAGTTGGACTTTTGGTTTGAGACATATGTGGATATGAGAAAGTAGTGGAGGGTTTTGGAGCATATCACTAAGCATTTTGAGCAAGCACCTCATTAAGCAACACCTCATCCCTTCTTAATAGTATTGGCTTTTCCTATAGACTCAATGTGATCTTGGATCACTAAAATAGAAAATGTAGAGTCTTGTGCTTTGAGCTTGAGCCAATCTTTTGTCCTTAGCATTTTGAAGGGTCCACTTTCTAATCCATGCCATGCCAATCATTGAGCTTTCTTAAAATATTTATCTTGAAATAGCATTAGCTCAATGAGCTATATGTTGTTAGGAATTACCAAAACCACCCAGGGATAGTTGCACTTTCAGTCATGTACAATATCATCCAGGTCTACTTCAATCGTGTCTTTAACCAAATGGGAGAAAATCTTCGCATCACGATTGGCATCATCATCCTCATCCTCCTCTCTGACACGAGAGGGTCCGAAAAAGTCGACAACCATGAACAACTGTAAGCAGGTCGAACTCCACTTGTTTAAGAGCCCTAACGGAAAATTCTACCTCTTTTTTATTACATCCTAATGAAACTCCAAGGCTAGCAATATTTTAATAAACTTTGGAATTATCAAAAGACATAAAAGATTTACGAGAGGACGTACCTTTGAAGTCGAGGTTGCGGGCAACAGTCCTGTGCATGGCCTTCGCCAGTTCATGGATAAACCAAATTGCGTCCAAAATATCATAATCCTTATAGGTTGCGCCAAATACTATTCATCAAAATATTTTTTTAGCAGGCGAGGACAATGTGACATCCTGATGAACTCCAGGCAAAAGACTTGTAAATTCTCCTTTGATGAAAGGAGCAGGCATGCTTGGAGGTTGCCCGTGCACATCATTTGCAAAGGTTGGAATTGTGGCATTAGTAAACCCGCCTTGGATCAGTGGAGCAATCATGCTTGAAGATTTCCCATACACATCATTTGTAAAACTAGATGATACCCCGTGCGGTGCTGCGGGAACATGTGGTAAATATTAAGATCCTTGCTTGAATTATCGGTTGGAGAACTATAGATACCAATTATGACAAACAAAACATCCTTGCTTTCAAACACACACGATTGATATAAATATAGATAACCTTTTCCAACATTAAAAAGAAGTGTGTGTGTTGTTGCGGTAAATTATGGTTCAGTATGCTTAGAATAAAAACAACACATGGCTACATAACATCAAACCAGATAGCTCATGGCAGAAGGAATAATCAATCAACAATTGTGCATTGCCCCTTATTGTTGAAATAAATGGCAAAGATCGATGGTGTGCCACCGTTGTTTGGTTCTCATGTCGGTGTGCAAGTGCAAGCACCAATATGATCTAACAGAGTTACTACACTGCATATTCCATAGTGAAAACCACTGGAAGGCTAATCTGATGGAATGAATTTGAGTAGGTGTCAGTGCAGTCCTTTGAGATTACATGTGTGAGAGACCAAAAGGAGGGCAAAAATGGTAATGCCGATTTAGATAAATCATCACTGCCTAGGCCTAAAAAATATAGAAAACATAATAATGGATAATGTCAAATTACTAATGAAGTATAAGAACCATGTTAAACTGCATGCAGTTTACATGTACCATGTTAACCTGCAAAAAAAAGATCTGAGTTAGCAAAGAAGATATGAGTTACCAAGGTTAAGCTGGTAAGTGATGGCACTCTATTAGTATGCTAGCGAATTTTATGTTTCCCTATATTCTTCCATGCTTGAGGTTCCTATAAATAAAGGTTAAGTCAAACTAACATAGGATGGTATATTATAGTTATAACCATGTTAAAATGCATACGCTTGGTATGTACCCTTGTTAACCTACAAAAAGAAAATTTCAATTATCAAGGTTAAGCTGGTAAGTGGTGTCCAACTCTATCAGCATGCAGTTATATTTCAGTTCCTCTGCATTCTTCCATGCTCCATGTTCCTATACATAAAGGTTAATTCATATTTACATAGGATGATATCTTCTAGCTGTAACATAAACTGCCGCGGCCAATGTTTAATCCCTAGAGAAGATACATAGAACCATAAGGCGAATATCCAAAATGCCCGGGATACCTGCATGCCCAAACCAGAATTCTTAAGAGCATCTCCAACAGCCGCGCTAAATAAGCGCCGTGCCGCAAATTTGCCCTTTTTAGCGCGCACACAATCGGTAGAGGGGCTCCAGATGGACGCGCAATAACCGTGCACGCGGCATATAGAGTTGGGCGCGCGGTCCGAATCGCCATCGCACACTGTGTATTTGGTGCGCCCGTTTCCGCGCGCTGCACACTCGAGCGCTCGCACCGCACTCTCTCCACCGCGCCACCTTCGCCCCGCACGCGCCGCCGCTGGCGAATTGACCCGATGGACGCCCGCGCTGGCACCTACGTCACCCCTTCCTACAGTCGCGACCCCTCCACCGCCGCCGTCGCCGGCGCAAACCCTAGCACAGGGAGCTTTTGCTATGCCTCCGCCGGAGCTCCTCCGAGCACCGGCACCGCGCGCGGCCTCTTCATGCCGCCGTGGATGACCTCGGCAGTGGGTGGCGCCCGCCGTGCAGCCACGTGCCCCCCTCAAAGCTCCCAAATGCGGCGGGGCCGAAGAAGGACAAGGCATCCGCGAAGAAAAACAAGGCGGCGGACGGCTCCGGCTCCTCGAAGCCGTCAAGGAATAAGCTTGCAGGGAGTGTGACGGGCGCGGCACCTACCGAAGCACCGGCGAGCTCACTTGTTGAGCCGGCGGCCGACGCGCACAATATGTTCGAGGAAATGCCCCAAAGGTATAAAATTCCCCCAACTTTTTTGTTGTTGTTATTTTTTGAATGCATACATAGAGATAGCTTATTTGCATTGTCCTATATACTTTGTAGTGTCAACGATGATGCATACATGTCAACTTGGGTGTTGGCTCCAACAATTCGCATTGGTCTCAAACCAATGACATGCATTTCGATGACCATGAGTTCGAGGTGGACGAGGATGGTGAGGCCATTGTCGACGCACCGAAAGGAAGAGAAGGCAACTACACCAACGTTGAAGACATTTTATTATGAAATACTTGGTTGCAAGTGTCGAGGGATCCATCCGTTGGAGGTGATCAAAATAGAGATGCTTATTGGAACCGGATGAAGGAACACTTTGATGTACGCAACAAGAGTGAAATTGACCGCTCCGCTCGATCTCTTCGCTCCCGGTGGTCGACAATCAACAAGGATTGTCAAAAGTGGGCGGCCGCACAAAAGGCGGTTGACAAGTTGAACCCAAGTGGCACTAATGATGACGATAGAGTAAGTGCCATTTCATCCATGTTCATCATGCTTGTTGTTGGTGTTTGTAGTGTTAACTTGTTTTGTTTTCATGTAGTTAAATATTGCACAAAAATTGTTCAAATGAGAGGAGAAGAGGACCAAGAAGGGGAAGATCAAGAAAGGAAGGCCATTTACCTTGCCTCATTGCTATGACGTATTGAAGGATGATGAGAAATAGAAGAAGCGTGATGATATAGATGATTTGGATTTGAGCAACAAACGCAAGCGAACAATTGAGTTGGATGATGATGAGGAGGAGGCATCAAGTGATGACAGCAAGAGAAGCCCCACACCAAACTCGGTTTCATACTCGAAGCCAAAACGACCGGATGGAACCAAGAAAGACGCAAAAGAAAAGAAGAAGGGGAAAGTAGATGATGAGCTCAAAAATGCTATGGAAGCTATTGTAAAGGCAAGAAAAGAAGCCAACGAAGTGAGGAAAAAGGCAAGGAACCAAGATGCCGCTGCCGAGGAGAGGAGGTTTGCGGTCGAGGAGAGGAGGGTGGCGGCCGAGGAGAGGAAGGTGGCATTGGAGGAGTGGAAGGTGGGCATGGAGGATCGATCTAGATTGTTGGATTGGGAGAAGCACTTGTTCTTCTTGGACACATATATCCTCAATGAGGCGCAAAAGGAGTATGTCAATCTTGCCCGTGAAGAAGTTTTGATCCAAAAAAGAGCCATGATTCACGCCATGGGTGGCGGTGGCCTTGACGGCATGGGTGGCGGTGGCCTTGGCGGCATGGGAGGCATGGTGGCTTCGGAGCTACCATGGGCGGCATGGGTGCCATGGGTGGCTTTGGAGCGACCAAGGAGACCATGGGAGGCATGGGTGGCTTTGGAGCACCTCCGGGCGCCATGGACGGCATGAGAGCCATGAGTTTTGCGTCTCTCATGGGAGGCATGGGTGCACCTCAGTGCGCCATGGGCGGAATGTCTTTCGGTGTGCCTCACACACCTTCCCATGAAGATGCCGATGAAGATCTTGCCAACACCGTCCCAGCTTCACGTGATGCGGCGCGCGACAATGATGAAGAGGAGGAGGAAGAATCGTCTTCGGAGGATTCGGATGAATTTGAGGAAGACGAGGATGAAGACGAGGACGAGGCTTGATGGTTGATGTGCCTTTTGTTTGTGTCATGAACTTGGTTTGCATTTTGAACTTGGTTGGATGATCTTGTGGGCATGAATTTGAACTTGTGGGCATGAACTTTTAGTCATCAACTTGTTTGTGTGAAATTATTATGCCATGTCTTTGTTTTGTGATGTTTGAAATTCATTTTGTGTTCAAAATGCAACATATGGCATGCGCCGGCGAGTCGCGCGCGCTGCATTTTAGCGTGGCTGCTGGAGCCAGCGCTTCTCGTCGTGCTAAACCAGACGATGAAAGCGCTGCAAACTAGTTTTTAGCGCGTCGCGCGTTGGGCAGCTGTTGAAGATGCTCTAAGGCAGAGTTGAGAGAGTTGAGATTGAATACGGAGGCTGCTCCATGGGTATGATTCTTAGATGACCAGCAAAACACTTGCCGTTGGCGGCAATTCTTCTAACACCGATGGATTATGAATGTAATCTGACAAAATCAATGATAATCTGACAAAATCAATGATTAGTGGGCGGAATTTTTTTTGGCTTTGTGCAGCCCAGGTTTGGCTATAATCCCAGACTTACGAAAACACTGCTACGCGCTGGTGTTACGGGAGGATGTGTGATGTGTCCTTCTACTACGCGTTGGCCAAAGGGTTATGCACTATGCAGCCGTCCTGACCAAGAACGTCCCCGCCTATAAATCTCCCCCCCGCCCCCTGCTCGCCCCTCACACCCCCTTCCCCCTTCCAGATGGAACAACAGCAACAACAGAACAATATCACCCTGAGCTGCTCGAACTCGTCGCAGACGCTCCTTGGCTTCTTTTTCCTAGGCTTCCTAGCGTGCCTGTTGCTCCTCATTCTCCTCTTCCTTATCTGGCGAGCCCGGGTCAGAAAGACCATGGGCGTGGAGGTGCCAAAGCCATGGCAAGGGTGGCGGTGAGCCATATGCCGCAAGAAGGCGGTCGCCGGGACGACCGCGGCCGCGATGGACGCCGTCGCCGCCCTGAGCCCCGTCTGCGCGCCGGACGGAGCTGTCCCATTCCGGCCTCCTCTGCTGCCACGACGCCACCCCGTGCTCCTCCGAGCCTGAGCCGGCCACCCCGGTCTCCGAGCCAGAGCCGGTCACGCCGGTCTTCGTTCCAGCTTCAGCCCCAGCTACTGGCAGCGCGGTGGCTCAGGTTTGCACCGCTCTGTTCGTTGCCTGCCAGCCACCTATTCTTGCCGCGCCAAGATCACCCTCCCCAAGGCCAAGGCCACGGACGAAGAGAAGAAAGACGCTGGCCGGGGTGGTGGGTGGAGAAGTGGCTGGCGAGGCGGCGTGACTGAGCGGCCTTCAGGCTCCTGCACAAGACATTCTTTAGTCTCCTGCACAAGGCTCCTTCAGGCTCCGTTAGTGTGTGTGTGTACGCCTGCTACCTGCTACCTTGGCGAGGCAATTATGTTGTCTCTACTAGCTTGCCATATTTAAATTCTGTTGTTTTTCTTGCTTTCTTTTCATCTGCTCTGTAACAGAGACGATGATCAAGATGACCGCGGGAGGCACAATGACAGTCGGGCATCATCCTGGCGCGACCGCCTGTTCCGAAGCCGCTCCAGGGCCCCCCGCTCAGACGACGAGTGTAGCAACAACTCGCGTGATGACAGGCGTCGCGATGATCGCGGCTCTCGCAGTCGTCATGAAGATGGCAGGCGCCGCCGCTCGGCCTCCATGACTCCTGATGCCAGGAAGATCGACGTCGCCAAGGTGCAACGCCTCCCCGACGGAGATGTCATTCCAGCATCAGGTAGAAGGGCTCGGTACCGCGCGGCTGCGCCAAAGAGGCGCCCGCGGCCCTGTGAAGTGGCATGCCCTGCGCGCTCCGAAGACAGCCGTGGAAGATCCCCACCACCCTCCCCACGCACCACGTCCCGCGACATCATCGAGCTGAGACCCTCTTCGGCAATTCCGGACTGGCTGTATCGTGTTGCCCCGTGCCTGGGCTTGCAGGTGTGTCCTGAGGCTCCTCCAGGTTGGGCTGGGCACTCTTCCAGGCAACAAAGCTCCAGCCCTACACCTCCAAGTCCACGCACGCCTCTGCATCTTCCTGCTTCGGTGACAGAACCTGACACTGACCTGGTTGTGGCGAGCGCAACGTCTGCTCCTGGCCATGATGCTCCGCAGGCCCTGGGTGACCCGGTGGGCACTCCTCTCTTCATGCATCGGCCTCCTGCGATCCTACCAACGCCCAGCTCAACCCCACCAACGCCTCCAGTTGCAAGGAGGAAGACTCTCGCGGGAGTCACTGGTCTGCACCTGATTCGCAGCAGCCCACGGCTTCAGGCGAAGAACAGAGACATGCCCATCGCTCTGCTGGCAGAAAGACTGCTTTGCCAACGTATGGGTGTGGTGGAAGAAGGCGAGATGGTCACTGAAGCAGCCATCTCCAAATTTGTGGCTCTCTTCCGTGGCCAACTGCCGGACATTGCTGTTGCTGCTCTACGCGCCCTCTTCAGACTCGACTGTGACCTCGCCTCTGCCGTTGAAGACGCGCTGATAGACCACGGTGGAGATGCTGGCCCGGAGATTCAAGGCCTGGGCGGGGAAGATGCCACAACATCTGCCTGAAGCTGCAGCTCTGCTCTGCTGATGATGTACCCAATTACCTATGTTTAGCTGCCACCGTTATGTTGTTCTGCATGCTGCACTAGTTATGCCTATTTGTAGCTTTGTCCTTCAGCTACCCGATGATGTTACTTTGGCAAGGCTCATGTCCGTGCCTTCTTGTAGCTTTGATGTAGCAAATGTTAGCAATGAACGAAAGCTTCCCTTCCATCCTAAATTGGAACGTTCGCGGTCTTAATTGTCCAAACCGTCACGCCGTCGTCCACGAGACCATTGCCACGACCCCGTGCAACATTGTTTGCCTCCAGGAGACCAAATTGGCCGTGGTTGACCCCTTCCTGGCTGCCTTCCTTGGGGGCCAGAGATTGAAAAGCTATGCTAAAAAGCCCGCTGATGGCACAAGAGGAGGCATTCTTCTACTCTGGAATGAGGACATAATCAAGGTGGACAATATTGCCACTGGATCTTTCAGCCTATCTGCAAACATCACCCTGATCAATACCGCCACTTCTTTCAAGCTGACATCTCGTAGCAATCTCAAAGATGCTTTATTTCAAGAGCTTGTGCGCCTGAAACCTCAGCAAGGCATGAGATGGATGGTGTCGGGTGATTTCAACCAAATTTATTGTGCCCGGGACAAAAACCGCACAAATGTTGATCGTAGCCGCCTCGTGCGCTTCCGAAATTCACTCAACACCTGTGAACTGAAAGAAGTTCACCTACAAAATAGGAAATTTACTTGGAGCAATGAACAGGCCAACCCAACCTTGAGCAGATTGGACCGTTTTTTCTGCAATGATGACTAGGATGTTGCTTTTGGCTCTCATATCCTACATGCCCTTTCATCCTCACTCTCTGATCACTGCCCACTTCTCCTGGCCTGTGACAAGGGACCAAAGCGACCGAAAACTTTTCGATTTGAATTTTTTTGGATTAAGATGCCAAACTTCAAGAAGACAGTCCAAGATGCCTGGAATGAGGAGCTGACACATACTGAGCCCTACCAACTGCTTTTCCACAAGCTAAAGAGAATGAGCCAACGCCTTCGAACCTGGAGCAAGTCGATCTTCTCTAACCATAAAGTGCAACTCCACATGGCTCTCGAGATCATCCTCCGCCTAGACGTTGCGCAAGAACAAAGGCTGCTCAGCTTGGCTGAATGGAACCTGAGAAAGGAGCTTAAAAGGAAGGTGGTGGCCTTAGCGGTTCTGGAACGGGCGAGAAAGAAACAAAGTTCAAGAATTAATGGGCTCAAAGAGGGGGATGCAAATACCCGTTTTTTTCATCTCTATATCAACCATCGCCGTAGAAAGAACTTCATCCACCGTCTTAAACACAATAACGACTGGGTCACTGAGCATGACCACAAGAAAGATGTTATCAAGCGCACTTCACGAGAGCAATCGGGAAGGGTCCTCCGCGTGAAAAGGACTTCAACTGGGCCTGCATTCCGCCGACGATGAGAGATCTCTCACGATCAGGGGATTTGTTCTCTGAGGCGGAGGTCCAAGCAGCCATCAATGATCTCCCTAGCGATAAAGCTCCGGGTCCAGACGGCTTCTGAAGGAAATATGCCCTAGAGGCAATAATAAAGTATTTTTATTTCCTTGTATCATGATAAATGTTTATTATTCATGCTAGAATTGTATTAACCGGAAACATAATACATGTGTGAATATATAGACAAACAGAGTATCACTAGTATGCCTCTACTTGACTAGCTCGTTAATTAAAGATGGTTATGTTTCCTAGCCATAGACATAAGTTGTCATTTGATTAACGAGATCACCTCATTAGGAGAATGACGTGATTGACTTGACCCATTCCGTTAGCTTAGCACTCGATCGTTTAGTATGTTGCTATTGCTTTCTTCATGACTTATACATGTTCCTATGACTATGAGATTATGCAACTCCCGTTTACCAGAGGAACACTTTGTGTGCTACCAAACGTCACAACGTAAATGGGTGATTATAAAGGTGCTCTACAGGTGTCTCCAAAGGTACTTGTTGGGTTGGCGTATTTCGAGATTAGGATTTGTCACTCCAATTGTCGGAGAGGTATCTCTGGGCCCACTCGGTAATGCACATCACTATAAGCCTTGCAAGCATTGTGACTAATGAGTTAGTTGCGGGATGATGTATTACGGAACGAGTAAAGAGACTTGCCGGTAACAAGATTGAACTAGGTATCGAGATACCGACGATCGAATCTCGGGCAAGTAACATACCGATGACAAAGGGAACAACGTATGTTGTTATGCGGTCTGACCGATAAAGATCTTCGTAGAATATGTGGGAGCCAATATGGGCATCCAGGTCCCGCTATTGGTTATTGACCGGATACGTGTCTCGGTCATGTCTACATAGTTCTCGAACCCGTAGGGTCTGCACGCTTAACGTTACGATGACAGTTTTATTGAGTTTTGATGTACCGAAGGAGTTCGGAGTCCCGGATGAGATCGGGGATATGACGAGGAGTCTCGAAATGGTCGAGACGTAAAGATCGATATATTGGACGACTATATTCGGACTTCGGAAAGGTTCCGAGTGATTCGGGTATTTTCCGGAGTACCGGAGAGTTACGGGAATACGTATTGGGCCTTATTGGGCCATACGGGAAAGAAGGAAAAGGGCCTCAAGGGTGGCCGCACCCCTCCCCTTGGTCTGGTCCGAATTGGACTAGGGAAGGGGGGCGCCCCCTTCCTTCCTTCTCTTTTTCCCTTCCTCTTTTCCTATTCCATATGGGAGGTGGAATCCTACTAGGACTAGGGAGTCCTAGTAGGACTCCACACTTGGTGCGCCCCCTCCTAGGGCCGGCCTCCTCCTCCCTTTCTCCTTTATATACGGGGGCAGGGGGCACCCCATGGACACAACAATTGATCCTTGAGATCTCTTAGCCGTGTGCGGTGCCCCCCTCTACCAAATTACACCTCGATAATACCGTTGCGGAGCTTAGGCGAAGCCCTGCGTCGGTGGAACATCATCATCGTCACCACGCCGTCGTGCTGACGAAACTCTCCCTCAACACTCGGCTGGATCGGAGTTCGAGGGACGTCATCGAGCTGAACGTGTGTAGAACTCGGAGGTGCCGTACGTTCGGTACTTGATCGGTCGGATCGTGAAGACGTACGACTACATCAACCGCATTGTGATAACGCTTCCGCTGTCGGTCTACGAGGGTACGTGGACAACACTCTCCCCTCTCGTTGCTATGCATCACCATGATCTTGCGTGTGCGTAGGAAATTTTTTGAAATTACTACGTTCCCCAACAGTGGTATTAGAGCCTGGTTTTATGCGTTGATGCTATGCACGAGTAGAACACAAGTGAGTTGTGGGCGATATAAGTCATACTGCTTACCAGCATGTCATACTTTGGTCCAGTGGTATTGTGAGATGAAGCGGCCCGGACCGACATTACGCGTACGCTTACGCGATACTGGTTTCACCGTTCGGAGCACTCGTTGCTTAAAGGTGACTGGCGGGTGTCTGTCTCTTTCACTTTAGTTGAATCGAGTGTGGCTACGCCCGGTCCTTGCGAAGGTTAAAACAGCACCAACTTGACAAACTATCGTTGTGGTTTTGATGCGTAGGTAAGAACGGTTCTTGCTAAGCCCGTAGCATCCACGTAAAACTTGCAACAACAAAGTAGAGGACGTCTAACTTGTTTTTGCAGGGCATGTTGTGATGTGATTTGGTCAAGACATGATGTGATATAATTTGTTGTATGAGATGATCATGTTTTGTAACCGAGTTATCGGCAACTGGCAGGAGCCATATGGTTGTCGCTTTATTGTATGAGATGCAATCGCCATGTAATAGTTTTACTTTATCACTAAGCGGTAGCGATAGTCGTAAAAGCAAAAAGTTGGCGAGACGACAACGATGCTACGATGGAGATCAAGGTGTCGCGCCGGTGACGATGGTGATCATGACGGTGCTTCGGAGATGGAGATCACGAGCACGGTGCTTCGGAGATGGAGATCACAAGCACAAGATGATGATGGCCATATCATATCACTTATATTGATTGCATGTGATGTTAATCCTTTATGCATCTTATCTTGCTTTGATTGACGGTAGCATTATAAGATGATCTCTCACTAAAATTTCAAGATAAAAGTGTTCTCCCTGAGTATGCACCGTTGCAAAAGTTCTTCGTGCTGAGACACCACGTGTTAATCGGGTGTGATAGGCTCTACGTTCAAATACAACGGGTGCAAAACAGTTGCACATGCGGAATACTCAGGTTAAACTTGACGAGCCTAGCATATACAGATATGGCCTCGGAACACAGAGACCGAAAGGTCGAGCGTGAATCATATAGTAGATATGATCAACATAGTGATGTTCACCATTGAAACTACTCCATCTCACGTGTTAATCGGACATGGTTTAGTTGCTTTGGATCATGTAATCACTTAGATGATTAGAGAGATGTCTATCTAAGTGGGAGTTCTTAAGTAATATGATTAATTGAACTTAAATTTATCATGAACTTAGTACCTGATAGTATCTTGCTTGTCTATGTTAATTGTAGATAAATGCCCCGTGCCGTTGTTCCGTTGAATTTTAATGCGTTCCTTGAGAAAGCAAAGTTGAAAGATGATGGTAGCAATTACACGGACTGGGTCCGTAACTTGAGGATTATCCTCATTGCTGCACAGAAAAATTACGTCCTGGAAGCACCGCTAGGTGTACCACCTGCACCAGCAACTGCAGACATTGTGAATGCCTGGCAGTCACGTGTTGATGATTACTCGATAGTTCAGTGTGCCATGCTTTACGGCTTAGAACCGGGTCTTCAACGACGTTTTGAACGTCATGGAGCATATGAGATGTTCCAGGAGTTGAAGTTAATATTTCAAGCAAATGCCCGGATTGAGAGATATGAAGTCTCCAATAAGTTCTATAGCTGCAAGATGGAAGAGAATAGTTCTGTCAGTGAGCATATACTCAAAATGTCTGGGTATAACAATCACTTGATTCAACTGGGAGTTAATCTTCCGGATGATAGAGTCATTGACAGAATTCTTCAATCACTGCCACCAAGCTACAAGAGCTTCGTGATGAACTATAATATGCAAGGGATGAGTAAGACAATTCCCGAGCTCTTCGCAATGCTAAAGGCTGCGGAGGTAGAAATCAAAAAGGAGCATCAAGTGTTGATGGTCAGTAAAACCACTAGTTTCAAGAAAAAGGGCAAAGGGAAGAAGAAAGGAAACTTCAAGAAGAACAGCAAGCAAGTTGTTGTTCAGGAGAAGAAATCCAAGTCTGGACCTAAGCCTGAAACTGAGTGTTTCTACTGTAAGCAGACTGGCCACTGGAAGCGGAACTACCCCAAGTTTTTGGCGGAAAAGAAGGATGGCAAGGTTAACAAAGGTATATGTGATATACATGTTATTGATGTGTACCTTACCAATGCTCGTAGTAGCACCTGGGTATTTGATACTGGTTCTGTTGCTAATATTTGCAACTCGAAACAGGGGCTACGGATTGAGCGGAGATTGGCTAAGGACGATGCGCGTGGGAAATGGTTCCAAAGTCGATGTGATCGCCGTCGGCACGCTACCTCTACATCTACCTTCGGGATTAATATTAGACCTAAATAATTGTTATTTGGTGACAGCGTTGAGCATGAATATTATATCTGGATCTTGTTTAATGCGAGACGGTTATTCATTTAAATCATAGAATAATGGTTGTTCTATTTATATGAATAATATCTTTTATGGTCATGCACCCTTGAAGAGTGGTCTATTTTTAATGAATCTCGATAGTAGTGATACACATATTCATAATGTTGAAGCCAAAAGATGCAGAGTTAATAATGACAGTGCAACTTATTTGTGGCACTGCCGTTTGGGTCATATCGGTGTAAAGCGCATGAAGAAACTCCATACTGATGGAATTTTGAAATCACTTGATTTTGAATCACTTGGTACTTGCGAACCGTGCCTTATGGGCAAGATGACCAAAACACCGTTCTCCGGTACTGTGGAGAGAGCAACAGATTTGTTGGAAATTATACATACAGATGTATGTGGTCCGATGAATATTGAGGCTCGTGGCGGATATCATTATTTTCTCACCTTCACAGATGATTTGAGCAGATATGGGTATATCTACTTAATGAAACATAAGTCTGAAACATTTGAAAAGTTCAAAGAATTTCAGAGTGAAGTTGAAAATCATCGTAACAAGAAAATAAAGTTTCTACGATCAGATCGTGGAGGAGAATATTTGAGTTACGAGTTTGGTCTACATTTGAAACAATGCGGAATAGTTTCGCGACTCACGCCACCCGGAACACCACAGCGTAATGGTGTGTCCGAACGTCGTAATCGCACTTTACTAGATATGGTGCGATCTATGATGTCTCTTACTGATTTACCGCTATCGTTTTGGGGTTATGCTTTAGAGACGGCTGCATTCACGTTAAATAGGGCACCATCAAAATCCGTTGAGACGACGCCTTATGAACTATGGTTTGGCAAGAAACCAAAGTTGTCGTATCTTAAAGTTTGGGGTTGCGATGCTTATGTGAAGAAACTTCAACCTGATAAGCTCGAACCCAAATCGGAGAAATGTGTCTTCATAGGATACCCAAAAGAGACTGCTGGGTATACCTTCTATCACAGATCCGAAGGCAAGATACGCGTTGCTAGGAATGGATCCTTTCTAGAGAAGGAGTTTCTCTCGAAAGATGTGAGTGGGAGGAAAGTAGAACTTGATGAGGTAACTGTACCTGCTCCATTATTGGAAAGTAGATCATCACCGAAATCAGTTTCTGCGACACCTACACCAAATAGTGAGGAAGTTAATGATAATGATCATGAAACTTCAGATCAAGTTATTACTGAACTTCGTAGGTCAACTAGATCAAGAACCGCACCAGAGTGGTATGGTAATCCTGTTCTGGAGGTCATGTTACTAGACCATGGCGAACCTACGAACTATGAAGAAGCGATGGTGAGCCCAGATTCCGCAAAATGGCTTGAAGCCATGAAATCCGAGATGGGATCCATGTATGAGAACAAAGTATGGACTTTGGTTGACTTGCCCGATGGTCGGCAAGCCATTGAAAACAAATGGATCTTCAAGAAGAAGACTGACGCTGATGGTAATGTTACTGTCTATAAAGCTCGACTTGTTGCAAAAGGTTTTCGACAAGTTCAAGGGATTGACTACGATGAGACCTTCTCACCTGTAGCGATGCTTAAGTCTATCCGAATCATGTTAGCAGTTGCCGCATTTTATGATTATGAAATTTGGCAAATGGATGTCAAAACTGCATTCCTGAATGGATTTCTGGAAGAAGAGTTGTATATGATGCAATCGGAAGGTTTTGTCGATCCAAAAGGAGCTAACAAAGTGTGCAAGCTCCAGCGATCCATTTATGGACTGGTGCAAGCCTCTCGGAGTTGGAATAAACGCTTTGATAGTGTGATCAAAGCATTTGGTTTTATACAGACTTTTGGAGAAGCCTGTATTTACAAGAAAGTGAGTGGGAGCTCGATAGCATTTCTGATATTATATGTGGATGACATATTACTAATTGGAAATGATATAGAATTTCTGGATAGCATAAAGGGATACTTGAATAAGAGTTTTTCAATGAAAGACCTCGGTGAAGCTGCATATATATTAGGCATTAAGATCTATAGAGATAGATTAAGACGCTTAATTGGAATTTCACAAAGCACATACCTTGACAAAGTTTTGAAGAAGTTCAAAATGGATCAAGCAAAGAAAGGGTTCTTGCCTGTACTACAAGGTGTGAGATTGAGTAAGACTCAATGCCCGACCACTGCAGAAGATAGAGGGAAAATGAAAGATGTTCCCTATGCTTCAGCCATAGGCTCTATCATGTATGCAATGCTGTGTACTAGACCTGATGTGTCCCTTGCTATAAGTTTAGCAGGGAGGTACCAAAGTAATCCAGGAGTGGATCACTGGACAGCGGTCAAGAACATCCTGAAATACCTGAAAAGGATTAAGGATATGTTTCTCGTATATGGAGGTGACAAAGAGCTCATCGTAAATGGTTACGTTGATGCAAGCTTTGACACTGATCCAGACGATTCTAAATCGCAAACCGGATACGTATTTACATTGAACGGTGGAGCTGTCAGTTGGTGCAGTTCTAAACAAAGCGTCGTGGCGGGATCTACATGTGAAGCGGAGTAAATAGCTGCTTCGGAAGCAGCAAATGAAGGAGTCTGGATGAGGGAGTTCATATCCGATCTAGGTGTCATACCTAGTGCATCGGGTCCTATGAAAATCTTTTGTGACAATACTGGTGCAATTGCCTTGGCAAAGGAATCCAGATTTCACAAGAGAACCAAGCACATCAAAAGACGCTTCAATTCCATCCGGGATTTAGTCCAGGTGGGAGACATAGAAATTTGCAAGATACATACGGATCTGAATGTTGCAGAACCTTTGACTAAGCCTCTTCCACGAGCAAAACATGATCAGCACCAAGGCTCCATGGGTGTAAAAATCATTACTTGGTAATCTAGATTATTGACTCTAGTGCAAGTGGGAGACTAAAGGAAATATGCCCTAGAGGCAATAATAAAGTATTATTTATTTCCTTGTATCATGATAAATGTTTATTATTCATGCTAGAATTGTATTAACCGGAAAAATAATACATGTGTGAATATATAGACAAACAGAGTGTCACTAGTATGCCTCTACTTGACTAGCTCGTTAATCAAAGATGGTTATGTCTCCTAGCCATAGACATAAGTTGTCATTTGATTAACGAGATCACCTCATTAGGAGAATGACGTGATTGACTTGACCCATTCCGTTAGCTTAGCACTCGATCGTTTAGTATGTTGCTATTGCTTTCTTCATGACTTATACATGTTCCTATGACTATGAGATTATGCAACTCCCGTTTACCAGAGGAACACTTTGTGTGCTACCAAACGTCACAACGTAAATGGGTGATTATAAAGGTGCTCTACAGGTGTCTCCAAAGGTACTTGTTGGGTTGGCGTATTTCGAGATTAGGATTTGTCACTCCAATTGTCGGAGAGGTATCTCTGGGCCCACTCGGTAATGCACATCACTATAAGCCTTGCAAGCATTGTAACTAATGAGTTAGTTGCGGGATGATGTATTACGGAACGAGTAAAGAGACTTGCCGGTAACAAGATTGAACTAGGTATCGAGATACCGACGATCGAATCTCGGGCAAGTAACATACCGATGACAAAGGGAACAACGTATGTTGTTATGCGGTCTGACCGATAAAGATCTTCGTAGAATATGTGGGAGCCAATATGGGCATCCAGGTCCCGCTATTGGTTATTGACCGGATACGTGTCTCGGTCATGTCTACATAGTTCTCGAACCCGTAGGGTCTGCACGCTTAACGTTACGATGGCAGTTTTATTGAGTTTTGATGTACCGAAGGAGTTCGGAGTCCCGGATGAGATCGGGGATATGACGAGGAGTCTCGAAATGGTCGAGACGTAAAGATCGATATATTGGACGACTATATTCGGACTTCGGAAAGGTTCCGAGTGATTCGGGTATTTTCCGGAGTACCGGAGAGTTACGGGAATACGTATTGGGCCTTATTGGGCCATACGGGAAAGAAGGAAAAGGGCCTCAAGGGTGGCCGCACCCCTCCCCTTGGTCTGGTCCGAATTGGACTAGGGAAGGGGGGCGCCCCCTTCCTTCCTTCTCTTTTTCCCTTCCTCTTTTCCTATTCCATATGGGAGGTGGAATCCTACTAGGACTAGGGAGTCCTAGTAGGACTCCACACTTGGTGCGCCCCCTCCTAGGGCCGGCCTCCTCCTCCCTTTCTCCTTTATATACGGGGGCAGGGGGCACCCCATGGACACAACAATTGATCCTTGAGATCTCTTAGCCGTGTGCGGTGCCCCCCTCCACCAAATTACACCTCGATAATACCGTTGCGGAGCTTAGGCGAAGCCCTGCGTCGGTGGAACATCATCATCGTCACCACGCCGTCGTGCTGACGAAACTCTCCCTCAACACTCAGCTGGATCGGAGTTTGAGGGACGTCATCGAGCTGAACGTGTGTAGAACTCGAAGGTGCCGTACGTTCGGTACTTGATCGGTCGGATCGTGAAGACGTACGACTACATCAACCGCGTTGTGATAACGCTTCTGCTGTCGGTCTACGAGGGTACGTGGACAACACTCTCCCCTCTCGTTGCTATGCATCACCATGATCTTGCGTGTGCGTAGGAAATTTTTTGAAATTACTACGTTCCCCAACAGCTTCACCGGGGATTTTTTCAAAGAATGTTGGGACATAATCAAACCGGAGATGATGAAAGTGATAAACAGTTTTTCAACCCTTCATGTTGCTAACCTTCACTGGCTCAATTCAGCGAATATTGCCCTCATCCACAAAAAGGATGGGGCGGAGGACATTTCCAACTTTAGACCCATAAGCCTGATCCATGCGGTTGCGAAGATCATTGCAAAGATGATGGCAACTCGCCTTGCCCCTCACATGCCCGCGCTCCTTTCCAATACGCAAAGTGCATTCATCAAAAAGAGAAGCATAGATGATAACTTTATGTATGTTTGCAACTTGGCGCGTCGGTTCCACTGCAACAAGTCTCCAACCCTGCTCTTCAAGCTAGACATTAAGAAAGCCATTGACTCAGTTAGATGGGACTACTTGATGGATTTATTGAGGCTTCACAACTTTCTAAGCCGATTCCGCAACTGGATTTCCGCTCTCCTTTCCACGGCCTCCTCCAGAGTCCTTCTGAACGGTGTTGCGGGCAACCCAATCATGCATGGATGTGGTCTTCGTCAGGGGGATCCTCTCTCCCCCCTCATTTTCGTCCTAGCCATTGACCCGCTCCATCACATCCTCGCAAAGGCTACCGATCAAGGCAATTTGCACCCTCTTCGTGGCCACCCAATTCGGGCATCTCTTTATGTGGATGATGCGGCCATTTTTGTGAAGGAAATATGCCCTAGAGGCAATAATAAAGTTATTATTTATTTCCTTATATCATGATAAATGTTTATTATTCATGCTAGAATTGTATTAACTGGAAACTTGATACATGTGTGAATACATAGACAAACAGAGTGTCACTAGTATGCCTCTACTTGACTAGCTCGTTGATCAAAGATGGTTATGTTTCCTAGCCATAGACATGAGTTGTCATTTGATTAACGAGATCACATCATTAGGAGAATGATGTGATTGACTTGACCCATTCCGTTAGCTTAGCACTCGATCGTTTAGTATGTTGCTATTGCTTTCTTTATGACTTATACATGTTCCTATGACTATGAGATTATGCAACTCCCATTTGCCGGAGGAACACTTTATGTGCTACCAAACGTCACAACGTAACTGGGTGATTATAAAGGTGCTCTAAAGGTGTAACATCCCAAATTTTCAATTTGGAATGTTATACATAGATCATCATTGCATATCATGTTTTATTGCATTTTGACAAATCCTCGATAAATCCTAAGCAACTCAAGGACCCTCGGAGAGAGTTGGGGATTTTCTCGAATTTTCTTATTTGATTTTTCAAACGAGGATTGGGAATTTTAATTATTTTTCTCTCCGGAAAAATATTTCATTCTAAATAAACGAGAGGAGAAAATATGACTTCTCCAAAACAATTGAAATACTGGAGGAAAAATGTTAAAAACATTATTTGGAATTTATTTGGATTTATTTGCAATTTTTATTGCATTTAAAAATATGCATGTTTCAAAATATTTATTTTTGATTTTAAAAAATGTTCACCCTATTCTAGATTTTCTAACTAGACGGGGAAAATTTATTTCGTATTTTTCTGATTTTTATTTATTTTTCTATGCAATTTTCTTCGCGGAACTTATTTTAAAAAAAACGCGCTTGCCCGACTGGGCCGAGGCCCAGCCGAAGCCAGGCCGGCCCGCCCGTCGCCTTCCTCCTCCCGCACGCCGACGCGCCGCCGGAGTCCGCCGCCCGCACGCCTCCCGAGCTCGACCCCTTCCCCAAGCCTCCTAGCCCCCCCTCCATATATATAGCCCCCCCTCCGTTTTCGCCGCCACCATCGCCGGAGCCGCCGTCGCCGCCCCGCATTCCGCGCCCGCCGCCGCCGCCTTTGCCTCGCCGCCCGCCCGCCGGAGCCGCCCGCCCCTCGCCCGCCGGAGCCTCCCCCGAGCCCCGCACCCCGCCGGAGCCCCTCGCCGGAGCGAGCCCGTCGAGGTACTGCCGCCGCCGTTCGTCGAGTTGACCGGTTTTCTGAAAAAAAAACCTTTAAAAAAAACCCTTGATCGGTTTTTTTTGGTTTCTTATTTCACGAGCGTCCACCGAACCGTTCGTTTTAATGAACGCGTTCATCGGTTTTTCCCTGTTAACGAACGTCCGTTATTTAACCGTTCGTCCGTTTTTCTTTTTCGTCGGATTTTTCCCGTTATTTTCTCAGATTCGATTTCCGATCGAAATTTCGAATCTGTTTAACTTCTCGCTCGTTTATCGGAATCAGGTGATCCAAGCGCCTAGAGTTTCGTCTCGAAATTCTCTTTCCGTTTAACCTACTCAAACAAGATTTTGCCACAGTAAAATTTGACCTAGATCCAGATTAGCAAACGAAGTTTCTTTCTTTAGCCGTTTGACTTTCGTTGCTTCTTTCGAGTTGATTCTTTTTGCAAACCGGAGTTCTTAAGTTGAACTTTCTGGTTGGATCTTTCGATCGAGTTTTACCTGTGCATTAGATGAGTACTGATTGTATGCTTGTTTGTTTTGCGATAGAGTACCCGGAGTGTGCCGCTTGTTACTTCGACTCGTTAGCTTTTGCGGATCATCAGCAAGGCAAGTAACACTTTGATCATACCCCGTTCATACCCAGTTTTATTGCATTAGATCTATTCCCTCAAACACATTGCATGATTAGGATCTAATTAAATTGTGGGTATTGGGAAGTAGTTGAGGTAGTACCTATTACCTGTTTTATTCATCAAACCCTCGGGAGTTACTTCTACGTTGCTTTTCTTATTGCCATGCTATGCTCGTAGACGTGGATTGGGTTTGAGAGATATTCATGACAGATGTGAGTGTTTAATAATGGTTTAACGTAAGGTGGCAATTAAAACTCACATCTGGGTGGATTGAGACACCTGGAGAACCCAGTGTTGTCTGTATGTATAAGGTCCGCCACCCAGGCTCAAAGGGATCATAAGATTGTTCATGCTAGAAACTTCCGTGTGCAGCCACAAGCTATTATGGGCTCTAGCATAGCTGAGTAGGTTACAGGATCTCTTGAAGAGGTGGACTAGCAGATGTAGGGGAAAGTAGGTGTACCGGTCCATCCGGAGTAAAGAGTGACTGTTTCTGAAAGACTGTGTCTCGGTCATCCGTTTCTCAAATATCCTGCAGTGCGAGAATCAAGCGGAGGCGATCGAGTCTTGTGGGGAAAAGTGCACAAACCTCTGCAGAGTGTACAAACTGATCATGATTAGCCGTGTCCCCGGTTATGGACAAATTGAGTATCTAGTACCTGGATTATCATTTGAATCTCATCACCGTGATACTTATAATTAATTTTGTTGGGTTATTGATGACACTTAATTGGGATTGAGTTGGAGGTACCTTCTCAATGTTTCAACCACCATGATAGTTAAATAAAATTATTCCTTTGTAGTAGGATAAAATTGGCTTTTCGCAAAAATGTAACCATAGAGCTTTCCACCAGCCATATATGCATGTAGTATAGTATTATTATTGTTCATTGCTCTCTATGTGTTACATTGCCAGCATATTCTATGTGCTGACCCGTTTTCGGGCTGCAACGTTTCATGTTGCAGACTTTTCAGACGACGAGTAAGGTGACTTAGGTCGTGGTCTTATACTCAGTGATGCCGCTGGAGTTGATGGACTCACTTATCTTCCAAGTCTTCCGCTGTTATCGTTTTTAGATGGCCTTAAGCCATGTTTATCATACTTAATCTCTTTGGAGATATTCGATGTAATAAGTGTGTGATTGCTACTCTGTTATAAATCCTCCATTTGTACTGTGCGTGTCAGCATTACTGATCCAGGGATGACACTGGTGCACAGCAGCACAGGCCATTTGAGGTCTGGTCGCTACAACAGGTGCTTCCAAAGGTACTTGTTGGGTTGGCGTATTTCGAGATTAGGATTTGTCACTCCGATTGTCGGAGAGGTATCTCTGGGCCCACTCAGTAATGCACATCACTATAAGCCTTGCAAGCATTGTAACTAATGAGTTAGTTGCGGGATGATGTATTACGGAACGAGTAAAGAGACTTGCCGGTAACGAGATTGAACTAGGTATCGAGATACCGATGATCGAATCTCGGGCAAGTAACATACCGATGACAAAGGGAACAACGTATGTTGTTATGCGGTCTGACCGATAAAGATCTTCATAGAATATGTGGGAGCCAATATGAGCATCCAAGTTCCGCTATTGGTTATTGACCGGAGAGGTGTCTCGGTCATGTCTACATAGTTCTCGAACCCGTAGGGTCCGCACGCTTAACGTTACGATGACAGTTTTATTGAGTTTTGATGTACCTAAGGATTTCGGAGTCCCGGATGAGATCGGGGACATGACGAGGAGTCTCGAAATGGTCGAGACGTAAAGATCGATATATTGGACGACTATATTCGGACATCGGAAAGGTTCCGAGTGATTCGGGTATTTTTCGGAGTACCGAAGAGTTACGGGAAATCGTATTGGGCCTTAATGGGCCATACGGGAAAGGAGAGAAAGGCCCCAACGGGTGGCCGCACCCCTCCCCATGGACTAGTCCGAATTGGACTAGGGAAGGGGGGCTCCCCCTTCCTTCTTTCTCCTTCTCCCTTCCCTTTTCCTACTCCAACAAGGAAAGGAGGAGTCCTACTCCTGGTGGGAGTAGGACTCCCCCCTTGGCGCGCCCTCCTCCTAGGCCGGCCACCTCCCCCCTTGCTCCTTTATATACGGGGGTAGGGGGGCACCCCATGAACACACAATTTATCAACGATCTTTTAGCCGTGTGCGGTGCCCCCCTCCACCATATTACACCTCGATAATATCGTAGCGGAGCTTAGGCGAAGCCCTGCGTCGGTAGAACATCATCATCGTCACCACGCCGTCGTGCTGACGAAACTCTCCCTCAACACTCGGCTGGATCGGAGTTCGAGGGACGTCATCGAGCTGAACGTGTGCTAAACTCGGAGGTGCCGTGCGTTCGGTACTTGATCGGTCGGATCGTGAAGACGTACGACTACATCAACCGCGTTGTGTTAACGCTTCCGCTTTCGGTCTATGAGGGTACGTGGACAACACTCTCCCCTCTCGTTGCTATGCATCACCATGATCTTGCGTGTGCGTAGGAATTTTTTTTGAAATTACTACGTTCCCCAACAGTGGCATCCGAGCCTGGTGTTATGCGTTGAGGTTATATGCACGAGTAGAACACAAGTGAGCTGTGGGCGATATAAGTCATACTGCTTACCAGCATGTCATACTTTGGTTCGGCGGTATTGTGAGATGAAGCGGCCCGGACCGACATTACGCGTACGCTTACGCAAGACTGGTTTCACCGTTGCGAGCACTCAATGCTCAAAGGTGACTGGCGTGTGTCTGTCTCTCTCACTTTAGTTGAACTGAGTGTGGCCACGCCCGGTCCTTGCGAAGGTTAAAACAGCACCAACTTGACAAACTATCGTTGTGGTTTTGATGCGTAGGTAAGAACGGTTCTTGCTAAGCCCGTAGCAGCCACGTAAAACTTGCAACAACAAAGTAGAGGACGTCTAACTTGTTTTTGCAGGGCATGTTGTGATGTGATATGGTCAAGACATGATGCTATATTTTATTGTATGAGATGATCATGTTTTGTAACCGAGTTATCGGCAACTGGCAGGAGCCATATGGTTGTCGCTTTATTGTATGAAATGCAATCGTCATGTAATTGTTTTACTTTATCACTAAGCGGTAGCGATAGTCGTAAAAGCAATAGTTGGCGAGACGACAACGATGCTACGATGGAGATCAAGGTGTCGCGCCGGTGACGATGGTGATCATGACGGTGCTTCAGAGATGAAGATCACAAGCACAAGATGATGATGGCCATATCATATCACTTATATTGATTGCATGTGATGTTTATCTTTTATGCATCTTATCTTGCTTTGATTGATGGTAGCATTATAAGATGATCTCTCACTAAAATTTCAAGATAAAAGTGTTCTCCCTGAGTATGCACCGTTGCGAAAGTTCTTCGTGCTGAGACACCACGTGATGATCGGGTGTGATAGGCTCTACGTTCAAATACAACGGGTGCAAAACAGTTGCACACGCGGAATACTCAGGTTAAACTTGACGAGCCTAGCATATGCAGATATATATGGCCTCGGAACACGGAGACCGAAAGGTCGAGCGTGAATCATATAGTAGATATGATCAACATAGTGATGTTCACCATTGAAAGCTACTCCATTTCACGTGATGATCGGTTATGGTTTAGTTGATATGGGTCACGTGATCACTTAGAGGATTAGAGGGATGTCTATCTAAGTGGGAGTTCTTAAGTAATATGATTAATTGAACTTAAATTTATCATGAACTTAGTCCTGTTAGTATTTTGCAAATTGTGTTGTAGATCAATAGCTCGCGTTGTTGCTTCCCTGTGTTTATTTTTGATATGTTCCTAGAGAAAAATTATGTTGAAAGATGTTAGTAGCAAAGATGCGGATTGGATCCGTGATCTGAGGATTATCCTCATTGCTGCACAGAAGAATTATGTCCTTGATGCACCGCTAGGTGACAGACCTATTACAGGAGCAGATGCAGACGTTATGAACGTTTGGCTAGCTCAATATGATGACTACTTGATAGTTTAGTGCACCATGCTTAACGGCTTAGAATCGGGACTTCAAAGACGTTTTGAACGTCATGGACCATATGAGATGTTCCAGGAGTTGAAGTTGATATTTCAAGAAAATACCCGAGTTGAGAGATATGAAGTCTCCAACAAGTTCTATAGCTAAAAGATGGAGGAGAATAGCTCAAGCAGTGAGCATGTGCTCAGATTGTCTGGGTACTACAATCGCTTGAATCAAGTGGGAGTTAATCTTCCACATAAAATAGTGATTGACGGAATTCTCTAGTCACCGTCACCAAGTTAGTAGAACTTCGTGATGAACTATAGTATGCAAGGGATGACGAAAGTAATTCCCGAGCTCTTCGTGATGCTGAAATCGACGAAGGTAGAAATCAAGAAAAACATCAAGTGTTGATGGTTGACGAGACCACTAGTTTCAAGAAAAGGGCAAAGGGAAGAAGGGGAACTTCAAGAAGAACGGCAAGCAAGTTGCTGCTCAAGTGAAGAAGCCTAAGTCTGGTCCTAAGCCTGAGACTAAGTGATTCTACTGCAAAGGGACTGGTCACTGGAAGCGGAACTACCCCAACTATTTGGTGGATAAGAAGGATGGCAAAGTGAACAAAGGTATATTGGATATACATGTTATTGATGTGTACTTTACTAGTGTTTATAGCAACCCCTCGGTATTTGATACTGGTTCAGTTGCTAAGAGTAGTAACTCGAAATGGGAGTTGCAGAATAAACAGAGACTAGTAAAAGGCGAGGTGACGATGTGTGTTGGAAGTAGTTCCAAGATTGATATGATCATCATCGCACACTCCCTATACTTTCGGGATTAGTGATGAAACTAAATAAGTGTTATTTGGTGTTTGCGTTGAGCATGAATATGATTTGATCATGTTTATTGCAATACGGTTATTCATTTAAGTTAGAGAACAATTGTTGTTCTGTTTACATGAATAAAAACCTTCTATGGTCATACACACCAACGAAAATGGTTTGTTGGATCTCGATCGTAGTGATACACATAATCATAATATTGAAGCCAAAAGATGCAAAGTTAATAATGATAGTGCAAATTATTTGTGGCACTGCCGTTTAGGTCATATTGGTGTAAAGCGCATGAAGAAACTCCATACTGATGGGATTTTGGAATCACTTGATTATGAATCACTTGATGCTTGCGAACCGTGCCTCATGGGCAAGATGACTAAAACGCCGTTCTCCGGAACTATGGAGAGAGCAACAGATTTGTTGGAAATCATACATACAAATGTATGTGGTCCGATGAATATTGAGGCTCGTAGCAAGTATCATTATTTTCTGACCTTCACAGATGATTTGAGCAGATATGGGTATATCTACTTAATGAAACAGAAGTCTGAAACATTTGAAAAGTTCATATAATTTCAGAGTGAAGCGGAAAATCATCGTAACAAGAAAATAAAGTTTCTACGATCTGATCGTGGAGAAGAGTATTTGAGTTACGAGTTTGGCCTTCAGTTAAAACAATGTGAAATAGTTTCACTACTCACGCCACCTGGAACACCACGGTGTAATGGTGTGTCCGAACATCGTAACCGTACTTTATTAGATATGGTGCAATATATGATGTCTCTTACCGATCTACCACTATCGTTTTGGGGTTATGCATTAGAAACAACTGCATTCACGTTAAATAGGGCACCATCTAAATCCGTTGAGACGACATCTTATGAACTGTGGTTTGGCAAGAAACCAAAGTTGTCGTTTCTTAAAGTTTGGGGCTGCGATGCTTATGTGAAAAAGCTTCAACCTGATAAGCTCGAACCCAAATCGGAGAAATGTGTCTTCATAGGATACCCAAAGGAGACTGTTGGGTACACCTTCTATCACAGATCTGAAGGCAAGACATTCGTTGCTAAGAATGGATCCTTTCTAGAGAAGGAGTTTCTCTCGAAAGAAGTGAGTGGGAGGAAATTAGAACTTGATGAGGTAATTGTACCTGCTCCCTTATTGGAAAGTAGTTCATCGCAGAAACCAGTTTCTGTGACGCCTATACCAATTAGTGAGGAAGTTAATGATGATGATCATGGAACTTCAGATCAAGTTATTACTGAACCTCGTAGGTCAACCAGAGTAAGATCCGCACCAGAGTGGTACGGTAATCCTGTTCTGGAGGTTATGTTACTAGACCATGACGAACCTACGAACTATGAAGAAGCGATGGTGAGCCCAGATTCCGCAAAATGGCTTGAGGCCATGAAATCTGAGATGAGATCCATGTATGAGAACAAAGTATGGACTTTGATTGACTTTCCCAATGATCGGCGAGCCATTGAGATTAAATGGATCTTCAAGAGGAAGACGGACGCTGATAGTAGTGTTACTATCTACAAAGCTAGAATTGTCGCAAAAGGTTTTCGACAAGTTTAAGGTGTTGACTACGATGAGAGTTTCTCACTCGTATCTATGCTTAAGTCTGTCTGAATCATGTTAGCAATTGCCGCATTTTATGAAATCTGGCAAATGGATAAACAAAACTGCATTCCTTAATGGATTTATTAAAGAAGAGTTGTATATGATGCAACCAGAAGGTTTTGTCAATCCTAAAGGTGCTAACAAAATATGTAAGCTCCAGCGATCCATCTGTGGACTGGTGCAAGCATCTCGGAGTTGGAATATACGCTTTGATAAGTTGATCAAAGGATATAGTTTTATACAGACTTGCGGTGAAGCCTGTATTTACAAGAAAGTGAGTGGGAGCACTACAACATTTCTGATAAGTATATGTGAATGACATATTGTTGATCGGAAATAATGTAGAATTATTCTGCAAAGCATAAAGGAGTGTTTGAAAGGAGTTTTTCAAAGAAAGACCTCGGTGAAGCTGCTTACATATTAAGCATCAAGATCTATAGAGATAGATCAAGACGCTTGATAAGTTTTTTCAATGAGTACATACCTTAACAAGATTTTGAAGTGGTTCAAAATGTAACAGTCAAAGAAAGAGTTTCTTGCCTGTGTTACAAGGTGTGAAATTGAGTAAGACTCAAAAGCCGACCACGACAGAAGATAGAAAGAGAATGAAAGTCATTCCCTATGCCTCAGCCATAGGTTCTATAAAGTATGCCATGTTGTGTACCAGATCTATTGTATACCCTACACTGATTTTGGCAAGGGAGTACAATAGTGATCTAGGAGTAGATCACTGGACAGCAGTCAAAATTATCCTTAGTGGCATAAGGATATGTTTCTCGATTATGGAAGTGACAAAAGGTTCGTCGTAAAGGGTTACGTCGATGCAAGTTTTGACACTAATCTAGATGACTCTAATTCTCGGTCTAGATACATATTTAAGGTGGGAGCAATTAGCTAGAGTAGCTCCGTGCAGAGCATTGTAGACATAGAAATTTGCAAAATACTTACGGATCTGAATGTGACAGACCCGTTGACTAAAATTATCTCACAAGCAAAACATGATCACACCTTAGTACTCTTTGGGTGTTAATCACATAGCGATGTGAACTAGATTACTGACTCTAGTAAACCCTTTGGGTGTTGGTCACATGACGATGTGAACTATGGGTGTTAATCACATGGTGATGTGAACTATTGATGTTAAATCACATGGCAATGTGAACTAGATTATTGACTCTAGTGCAAGTGGGAGACTGAAGGAAATATGCCCTAGAGGCAATAATAAAGTTATTATTTATTTCCTTATATCGTGATAAATGTTTATTATTCATGCTAGAATTGTATTAACTGGAAACTTGATACATGTGTGAATACATAGACAAACAGAGTGTCACTAGTATGCCTCTACTTGACTAGCTCGTTGATCAAAGATGGTTATGTTTCCTAGCCATAGACATAAGTTGTCATTTGATTAACGGGATCACATCATTAGGAGAATGATGTGATTGACTTGACCCATTCCGTTAGCTTAGCACTCGATCGTTTAGTATGTTGCTATTGCTTTCTTCATGACTTATACATGTTCCTATGACTATGAGATTATGCAACTCCCGTTTGCCGGAGGAACACTTTGTGTGCTACCAAACGTCACAACGTAACTGGGTGATTATAAAGGTGCTATACAGGTGCTTCCAAAGGTACTTGTTGGGTTGGCGTATTTCGAGATTAGGATTTGTCACTCCGATTGTCGGAGAGGTATCTCTGGGCCCACTCAGTAATGCACATCACTATAAGCCTTTCAAGCATTGTAACTAATGAGTTAGTTGCGGGATGATGTATTACGGAACGAGTAAAGAGACTTGCCGGTAACGAGATTGAACTAGGTATCGAGATACCGACGATCGAATCTCGGGCAAGTAACATACCGATGACAAAGGGAACAACGTATGTTGTTATGCGGTCTGACCGATAAAGATGTTCGTAGAATATGTGGGAGCCAATATGAGCATCCAGGTTCCGCTATTGGTTATTGACCGGAGAGGTGTCTCGGTCATGTCTACATAGTTCTCGAACCCGTAGGGTCCGCACGCTTAACGTTACGATGACCGTTTTATTATGAGTTTATGAGTTTTGATGTACCGAAGGAGTTCGGAGTCCCGGATGAGATCGGGGACATGACGAGGAGTCTCGAAATGGTCGAGACGTAAAGATCGATATATTGGACGACTATATTCGGACATCGGAAAGGTTTCGAGTGATTCGGGTATTTTTCGGAGTACAGGAGAGTTACGGGAATTCGTATTGGGCCTTAATGGGCCATACGGGAAAGGAGAGAAAGGCCCCAATGGGTGGCCGCACCCCTCCCCATGGACTAGTCCGAATTGGACTAGGGAAGGGGGGCGCCCCTGAAAGAACATGTGGTGCCCCCATGTTTGGTTTTGGTAATTGATGTCAATCTCTATGGACTAATGGTTGCCTTGAGTTATATTTGAAGGATTTGTCCATAGGCATTTCTTGAAGTCCATGTGTTGGTTTCAAGGAGTTTATGTGGTGACCAAGGTGTTATTAAGGAATTATCCAAAGATTGGTCATGTGAGAGTAGAACTTATTGCAAGCATGTCTTGAAGAAGAAGATTGTGTGAACATTCATGTTTACCTTCAAGACATCATCCAAATGAAGAGAGTTGGAAAGAGTCAAGGTTGATCAAGACTAAGTCAAGAGTGAATCAAGTTGATCAACACACAAAGCGCACAAGATGTACCGAGAGGGATCAAGCGATCCCATGGTGTGGTAAGCATTGTCGATTACGCTTTGTGTACTAACCCATGATCTTCGTGAGAGTTCTTTGTGGGGTTAGGTTGCGGTGTGCAAGTTCAAGTGAAGCATCATGAAGAGATCAAATGCTTGAATCTTGCCGTCCATTGTGGTGACAATGGACTGGTGAAGATGTGCGGAAGAGTGGCTCACCCATAGTGGAGTACGGGGGAGCAATCAACTAGTCTTCATCGAGCCAACACAACCAAGGTCCAACTTGAGGGAGTCAAGATCGTCATCATCTAGCTCAAGTGGACCATGTGCAAGGCAAAGGTTTGCTCTTGATAGGTTTTCTATTTTACCGGTCTCATGATGGTAGTTGGGAGACCGGGTTATAGGATCGATTGCCGTACTATCAAGGGGGGCTCTCGATGAGTAGCTTGATCGTATCGTTCATAAAGAGCTCAAACCATTGCATCCTTGCATCATCTTTGTTGGTTCTGGTTTGGTTCTTCTCTTTGTGAGTTTTGGAGCTTATGGTCATCTTGATGACAAGCTCGAGTTCATCGAAAACGGGGTTCACTCGCATCTTCTATGATGTTTTCGATGTTGGAGGTTATGCCGGTTCTTCTCGGTTCGAGGTTTCACTCCTCTATTTTTTGGCATACCTCCCCTGCCTCTTCTTACTATAACCACTCGCTGTTTTGATGCTACTCATCGTCTTGTATCCAACAAGCTTGAGTTTGCTCAATTCGGAGCTCATATGAAGAAGTTTTGGCTGTTGAGTTTTCCACGGTGATACGTGGAAGTTACAAGTTGAGAAGCTTATTACTCTTGGGTGCTTGGTGCCCTTGAGCTTGTTCCTCTTGGGTGCTTGGGCGCCCTAGACGGTTGGTGGTGTTCGGAGCTCAATCATTGTGGTGTAAAGCTCCTGGCAAGCGTCGGGGTCTCCAATTAGGTTGTGGATATCGCCCCGAGCAATTTGACGGGTACCGGTGACCGCCCCCAAGGGTTGCCAAAGTGTACGGGTTCGGTGACCGCCCCCAAGGGTTGCCATTTGTACGGGTTCGGTGATCGCCCTCAAGGGTCCCTTAGTGGAATCACGGCATCTTGCATTGTGCGAGGGCGTGAGGAGATTACGGTGGCCCTAGTGGCTTCTTGGGGAGCATTGTGCCTCCATACCTCTCCAAACGGAGATTAGCATCCGCAAGGGTGTGAACTTCGGGATACATCGTCGTCTCCGCGTGCCTCGGTTATCTCTTACCCGAGCCCTTTACTTATGCACTTTACTTTGTGATAGCCATATTGTTTCTTGTCATATATCTTGCTATTGGGGATCGTAGCAGAATTTTAAAATTTCCTACGCATCACCAAGATCCATCTATGGAGTATACTAGCAACGAGGGGAAAGGAGTGCATCTACATACCCTATTTTTGGCATACCTCCCCTGCCTCTTCTTACTATAACCACTCGCTGTTTTGATGCTACTCATCGTCTTGTATCCAACAAGCTTGAGTTTGCTCAATTCGGAGCTCATATGAAGAAGTTTTGGCTGTTGAGTTTTCCACGGTGATACGTGGAAGTTACAAGTTGAGAAGCTTATTACTCTTGGGTGCTTGGTGCCCTTGAGCTTGTTCCTCTTGGGTGCTTGGGCGCCCTAGACGGTTGGTGGTGTTCGGAGCTCAATCATTGTGGTGTAAAGCTCCTGGCAAGCGTCGGGGTCTCCAATTAGGTTGTGGATATCGCCCCGAGCAATTTGACGGGTACCGGTGACCGCCCCCAAGGGTTGCCAAAGTGTACGGGTTCGGTGACCGCCCCCAAGGGTTGCCATTTGTACGGGTTCGGTGATCGCCCTCAAGGGTCCCTTAGTGGAATCACGGCATCTTGCATTGTGCGAGGGCGTGAGGAGATTACGGTGGCCCTAGTGGCTTCTTGGGGAGCATTGTGCCTCCATACCTCTCCAAACGGAGATTAGCATCCGCAAGGGTGTGAACTTCGGGATACATCGTCGTCTCCGCGTGCCTCGGTTATCTCTTACCCGAGCCCTTTACTTATGCACTTTACTTTGTGATAGCCATATTGTTTCTTGTCATATATCTTGCTATTGGGGATCGTAGCAGAATTTTAAAATTTCCTACGCATCACCAAGATCCATCTATGGAGTATACTAGCAACGAGGGGAAAGGAGTGCATCTACATACCCTATTTTTGGCATACCTCCCCTGCCTCTTCTTACTATAACCACTCGCTGTTTTGATGCTACTCATCGTCTTGTATCCAACAAGCTTGAGTTTGCTCAATTCGGAGCTCATATGAAGAAGTTTTGGCTGTTGAGTTTTCCACGGTGATACGTGGAAGTTACAAGTTGAGAAGCTTATTACTCTTGGGTGCTTGGTGCCCTTGAGCTTGTTCCTCTTGGGTGCTTGGGCGCCCTAGACGGTTGGTGGTGTTCGGAGCTCAATCATTGTGGTGTAAAGCTCCTGGCAAGCGTCGGGGTCTCCAATTAGGTTGTGGATATCGCCCCGAGCAATTTGACGGGTACCGGTGACCGCCCCCAAGGGTTGCCAAAGTGTACGGGTTCGGTGACCGCCCCCAAGGGTTGCCATTTGTACGGGTTCGGTGATCGCCCTCAAGGGTCCCTTAGTGGAATCACGGCATCTTGCATTGTGCGAGGGCGTGAGGAGATTACGGTGGCCCTAGTGGCTTCTTGGGGAGCATTGTGCCTCCATACCTCTCCAAACGGAGATTAGCATCCGCAAGGGTGTGAACTTCGGGATACATCGTCGTCTCCGCGTGCCTCGGTTATCTCTTACCCGAGCCCTTTACTTATGCACTTTACTTTGTGATAGCCATATTGTTTCTTGTCATATATCTTGCTATTGGGGATCGTAGCAGAATTTTAAAATTTCCTACGCATCACCAAGATCCATCTATGGAGTATACTAGCAACGAGGGGAAAGGAGTGCATCTACATACCCTATTTTTGGCATACCTCCCCTGCCTCTTCTTACTATAACCACTCGCTGTTTTGATGCTACTCATCGTCTTGTATCCAACAAGCTTGAGTTTGCTCAATTCGGAGCTCATATGAAGAAGTTTTGGCTGTTGAGTTTTCCACGGTGATACGTGGAAGTTACAAGTTGAGAAGCTTATTACTCTTGGGTGCTTGGTGCCCTTGAGCTTGTTCCTCTTGGGTGCTTGGGCGCCCTAGACGGTTGGTGGTGTTCGGAGCTCAATCATTGTGGTGTAAAGCTCCTGGCAAGCGTCGGGGTCTCCAATTAGGTTGTGGATATCGCCCCGAGCAATTTGACGGGTACCGGTGACCGCCCCCAAGGGTTGCCAAAGTGTACGGGTTCGGTGACCGCCCCCAAGGGTTGCCATTTGTACGGGTTCGGTGATCGCCCTCAAGGGTCCCTTAGTGGAATCACGGCATCTTGCATTGTGCGAGGGCGTGAGGAGATTACGGTGGCCCTAGTGGCTTCTTGGGGAGCATTGTGCCTCCATACCTCTCCAAACGGAGATTAGCATCCGCAAGGGTGTGAACTTCGGGATACATCGTCGTCTCCGCGTGCCTCGGTTATCTCTTACCCGAGCCCTTTACTTATGCACTTTACTTTGTGATAGCCATATTGTTTCTTGTCATATATCTTGCTATTGGGGATCGTAGCAGAATTTTAAAATTTCCTACGCATCACCAAGATCCATCTATGGAGTATACTAGCAACGAGGGGAAAGGAGTGCATCTACATACCCTATTTTTGGCATACCTCCCCTGCCTCTTCTTACTATAACCACTCGCTGTTTTGATGCTACTCATCGTCTTGTATCCAACAAGCTTGAGTTTGCTCAATTCGGAGCTCATATGAAGAAGTTTTGGCTGTTGAGTTTTCCACGGTGATACGTGGAAGTTACAAGTTGAGAAGCTTATTACTCTTGGGTGCTTGGTGCCCTTGAGCTTGTTCCTCTTGGGTGCTTGGGCGCCCTAGACGGTTGGTGGTGTTCGGAGCTCAATCATTGTGGTGTAAAGCTCCTGGCAAGCGTCGGGGTCTCCAATTAGGTTGTGGATATCGCCCCGAGCAATTTGACGGGTACCGGTGACCGCCCCCAAGGGTTGCCAAAGTGTACGGGTTCGGTGACCGCCCCCAAGGGTTGCCATTTGTACGGGTTCGGTGATCGCCCTCAAGGGTCCCTTAGTGGAATCACGGCATCTTGCATTGTGCGAGGGCGTGAGGAGATTACGGTGGCCCTAGTGGCTTCTTGGGGAGCATTGTGCCTCCATACCTCTCCAAACGGAGATTAGCATCCGCAAGGGTGTGAACTTCGGGATACATCGTCGTCTCCGCGTGCCTCGGTTATCTCTTACCCGAGCCCTTTACTTATGCACTTTACTTTGTGATAGCCATATTGTTTCTTGTCATATATCTTGCTATTGGGGATCGTAGCAGAATTTTAAAATTTCCTACGCATCACCAAGATCCATCTATGGAGTATACTAGCAACGAGGGGAAAGGAGTGCATCTACATACCCTATTTTTGGCATACCTCCCCTGCCTCTTCTTACTATAACCACTCGCTGTTTTGATGCTACTCATCGTCTTGTATCCAACAAGCTTGAGTTTGCTCAATTCGGAGCTCATATGAAGAAGTTTTGGCTGTTGAGTTTTCCACGGTGATACGTGGAAGTTACAAGTTGAGAAGCTTATTACTCTTGGGTGCTTGGTGCCCTTGAGCTTGTTCCTCTTGGGTGCTTGGGCGCCCTAGACGGTTGGTGGTGTTCGGAGCTCAATCATTGTGGTGTAAAGCTCCTGGCAAGCGTCGGGGTCTCCAATTAGGTTGTGGATATCGCCCCGAGCAATTTGACGGGTACCGGTGACCGCCCCCAAGGGTTGCCAAAGTGTACGGGTTCGGTGACCGCCCCCAAGGGTTGCCATTTGTACGGGTTCGGTGATCGCCCTCAAGGGTCCCTTAGTGGAATCACGGCATCTTGCATTGTGCGAGGGCGTGAGGAGATTACGGTGGCCCTAGTGGCTTCTTGGGGAGCATTGTGCCTCCATACCTCTCCAAACGGAGATTAGCATCCGCAAGGGTGTGAACTTCGGGATACATCGTCGTCTCCGCGTGCCTCGGTTATCTCTTACCCGAGCCCTTTACTTATGCACTTTACTTTGTGATAGCCATATTGTTTCTTGTCATATATCTTGCTATTGGGGATCGTAGCAGAATTTTAAAATTTCCTACGCATCACCAAGATCCATCTATGGAGTATACTAGCAACGAGGGGAAAGGAGTGCATCTACATACCCTATTTTTGGCATACCTCCCCTGCCTCTTCTTACTATAACCACTCGCTGTTTTGATGCTACTCATCGTCTTGTATCCAACAAGCTTGAGTTTGCTCGATTCGGAGCTCATATGAAGAAGTTTTGGCTGTTGAGTTTTCCACGGTGATACGTGGAAGTTACAAGTTGAGAAGCTTATTACTCTTGGGTGCTTGGTGCCCTTGAGCTTGTTCCTCTTGGGTGCTTGGGCGCCCTAGACGGTTGGTGGTGTTCGGAGCTCAATCATTGTGGTGTAAAGCTCCTGGCAAGCGTCGGGGTCTCCAATTAGGTTGTGGATATCGCCCCGAGCAATTTGACGGGTACCGGTGACCGCCCCCAAGGGTTGCCAAAGTGTACGGGTTCGGTGACCGCCCCCAAGGGTTGCCATTTGTACGGGTTCGGTGATCGCCCTCAAGGGTCCCTTAGTGGAATCACGGCATCTTGCATTGTGCGAGGGCGTGAGGAGATTACGGTGGCCCTAGTGGCTTCTTGGGGAGCATTGTGCCTCCATACCTCTCCAAACGGAGATTAGCATCCGCAAGGGTGTGAACTTCGGGATACATCGTCGTCTCCGCGTGCCTCGGTTATCTCTTACCCGAGCCCTTTACTTATGCACTTTACTTTGTGATAGCCATATTGTTTCTTGTCATATATCTTGCTATTGGGGATCGTAGCAGAATTTTAAAATTTCCTACGCATCACCAAGATCCATCTATGGAGTATACTAGCAACGAGGGGAAAGGAGTGCATCTACATACCCTATTTTTGGCATACCTCCCCTGCCTCTTCTTACTATAACCACTCGCTGTTTTGATGCTACTCGTCTTTCTCTATCCAATAAGCTTGAGTTTGCTCAATTCGGAGCTCATATGCAGAAGTTATGGCAGTCTTGGTTTCCTAGCGGTAGTACCGCGGCCAGAGCGGCAGTACCGCTTATCACCCCAAGCGGTAGTACCGCTGTCCCAAGCGGTAGTACCGCCTATGGCCATAAGCGGTAGTACGGCTACGGTTCCGCGCTGGTACCGCCTCGATTTTGGGTCTTGCATTTTTCGTGTCGAGTTTTGCAGTAGTTGCACGACAGTAAGGCGCGGCAGTTCCACCTATAAGCGGTAGTACCATCCTTATGGGCGGTAGTACCGCCTATAAGCGGTAGTACCGCTCCGGTCGGGCGGTAGTACCGCTACTGTTTTTTTGGTCTCGTGTTCTGCTCCTCCAGCGGTAGTACCGCTGGGGTGCGCGGTAGTACCGCTTATAAGCGGTACTACCGCCCCAAGGTTCATGTTTGGTTGCTCCTTTTTCCCTGCTTCTTCCGCCAGAGCGGTAGTACCGCTCGTGGAGCGGTAGTACCGCTCGTGTGCGGGCTGAGCACATAACGGTTGGATTTTTCCCCTTCTATAAAAGGGGGTCTTCTTCCCCAATGAACCTTATCCTTTGAGCTCGTGTTCTTCCCCCATTGTTGACCTTCTTCGAGCTTGCTAACTCTCAATCCCTCCATGGATCCTTGCTAGTTTTTGAGGGAAAAGAGAGAGGAGATCTAGATCCACATTTCCACCAATCACTTTCTCCTCTATGTGAGGGGAACCCCTTGGATCTAGATCTTGTAGTTCTTGGTGTTCTCCTTCTTGTTCTTCCTCTCATTTTCTTCCCTAGCATTAGTTGCTTCGGTGGGATTTGAGAGAGAAGGACTTGGGCACTCCGTGTGCCCTTGCCATTGCATTTGGTGCATCGGTTTGAGTTCTCCACGGTGATACGTGGAAGTTACAAGTTGAGAAGCTTATTACTCTTGGGTGCTTGGTGCCCTTGAGCTTGTTCCTCTTGGGTGCTTGGGCACCCTAGACGGTTGGTGGTGTTCGGAGCTCAATCATTGTGGTGTAAAGCTCCGGGCAAGCGTCGGGGTCTCCAATTAGGTTGTGGAGATCGCCCCGAGCAATTTGACGGGTACCGGTGACCGCCCCCAAGGGTTGCCAAAGTGTACGGGTTCGGTGACCGCCCCCAAGGGTTGCCATTTGTACGGGTTCGGTGACCGCCCTCAAGGGTCCCTTAGTGGAATCACGGCATCTTGCATTGTGCGAGGGCGTGAGGAGATTACGGTGGCCCTAGTGGCTTCTTGGGGAGCATTGTGTTCCACACCGCTCCAAACGGAGATTAGCATCCGCAAGGGTGTGAACTTCGGGATACATCGTCGTCTCCACGTGCCTCGGTTATCTCTTAACCGAACCCTTTACTTACGCACTTTACTTTGTGATAGCCATATTGTTTCTTGTCATTTATCTTGCTATCACTTCGTTGTTTATCTTGCTTAGCATAAGTTGTTGGTGCACATAGGTGAGCCTAGTTGTTGTAGGTTTTGTGCTTGTCAAATTAACCGCTAGGTTTATTCCACATTTGTTCAAGCCTAAACCGTAATTATTTTAAAGTGCCTATTCACCCCTCCCCCTCTAGGCGACATCCACGATCTTTCAGCCCCCTTCCTTCTTTCTCCTCCTCCCTTCCCTTTTCCTACTCCAACAAGGAAAGGAGGAGTCCTACTCCCGGTGGGAGTAGGACTCCCCCCTTGGCGCGCCCTCCTCCTAGGCCGGCCGCCTCCCCCCTTGCTCCTTTATATACGGGGGCAGGGGGCACCCCATGAACACACAATTGATCAACGATCTTTTAGCCGTGTGCGGTGCCCCCCTCCATCATATTACACCTCGATAATATCGTAGCGGAGCTTAGGCGAAGCCCTGCGTCGGTAGAACATCATCATCGTCACCACGCCGTCGTGCTGACGAAACTCTCCCTCAACACTCGGCTGGATCGGAGTTCGAGGGACATCATCGAGCTGAACGTGTGCTGAACTCGGAGGTGCCGTGCGTTCGGTACTTGATCGGTCGGATCGTGAAGACGTACGACTACATCAACCGCGTTGTGTTAACGCTTCCGCTTTCGGTCTACGAGGGTACGTGGACAACACTCTCCCCTCTCGTTGCTATGCATCACCATGATCTTGCGTGTGCGTAGGAATTTTTTTGAAATTACTACGTTCCCAACATTTTGTTGCGCCAATCAAAGAGGATATCCATTTCCTGGCTTCGAGTCTCAGCTCCTTTGGTGATGTTACTGGCTTTGTCACCAACTACAACAAAAGCCTTGTGGCGCCCATTCGATGCTCAAACATAGATCTTGACGGTATCCTGCAGTCCTTCCTAGCGGTCTGGACCTCCTTCCCAATGAGATATCTTGGCCTTCCCCTTTCGGTTAGGAGGCTCAAGCGCATTCACTTCCAATACTAGGAGGATAAGGTGGTCGTCAATCTCCCTCCTTGGTCGTCCATGCATGTGGCCACCCCAGGGCGCATTGTTTTGGTCAAGGCGGTCCTCAAGGCCATCGCTATATATCATCTCACACCCCTTGATCTCCCTGTTGAAGTTATAAGAAAGATTGATAGTCTGAGACGAGCCAACCTTTGGGCGGATTGTGAAAAGGTGTCAGGAGGCAAGTGTAAGGTTAACTGGAACCTTGTCTGCAAGCCCAAGATCTATGGAGGACTGGGTGTGCTGGATCTAGAGAAATTCGCGACCGCTCTACGACTCCGTTAGTTGTGGTTTGAGTGGGCCGACCCGCAAAAAACTTGGGCTGGAATGGAAACACCTTGCTCTGACGGTGACAAGGATCTTTTTGCTGCGGCCACTAGGGTGTCCATTGGTGATGGTTCGAAGGCCAAATTCTGGGAATCCTCTTGGCTTCATGGTTTGCGACCCAAAGATGTTGCGCCCAAGATTTTCAAGATATCAAAAATAAAGGCATGCATGGTGAGCAAGGCGCTTGACAACAACTTTTGGATTCGCCAAATAGACATTCAACAAGGCCTCACTTTAACTCATATTCAGCAGTTTGCTTCTCTTTGGGAGATGATTTCTGGCGTTACCCTCAGGCACGATAGACAAGACACTATTTCTTGGAAATTCACAACCAACGGGGAGTACTCCGTGTCGTTGGCGTACTTGGCCAAATTTGCGGGTCTCACCTTCAGTCCCTATACGGCCACGATTTGGAAGATGTTGGCACCTCCAAAGTGTAAATTCTTTGCCTGGTTAATTCTTCAGAACCGCGTTTGGACGGCTAATTGCCTAGCTCGGCGAGGATGGCCTAACTGCGGCCTTTGCCCGCTTTGCAAGCAGGTACAGGAGTCTGCTGTCCACCTTCTTTTCCAGTGCAGATTTTCTGCACGAGTTTGGAACGAGATCATCGCTTGGCTAGGCATTCAAGACCACTCACCAATGTTGTGGAGGCATGAAGATTCAGTCCGATCATGTTGGCAGAAGGCGATGAGTGCTGGAGGTCAAAGCTGGAAGGCCATTGCTTTGGTTATGATGCTTGTCTCATGAGAAATCTGGAAGGAACGGAATGCAAGAATTTTTCGCAACACGGCTACCCCGACCTACATCGTCGTCAGTTAAATCAAAGAGGAAGCCCATCTTTGGGCATTGGCGGGAGCCAAGCATTTGAGTCTTCTAATGTCGCGAGAGTAGTTTTCCTTTTTGCCGCTTTGCGGCTTATGTCTAAACCTTCTCCTTAATGAATGAAATTGGCAAGTCTTTTGCCTTATTTAAAAAAAATATTCTGTGGTGGTGCCACAAAAATTCAGCAGTGAGTGCAATGTGAGAACTGTACCTTCGGAGAGCAATGGGCATGCCTTTTTTTTGAAAAGCAGCCATCACATAGTATTTTCAATGGCACATAAGCTTTTAGTTCTTCACTTGACTTGATAGTGTACCGCACAAATAAGAGTATAGTAAGGTACTGTCTATAATGACAACATGACGTCCTAATTGGCATAAAAAAGCTGGAGAGATTGAATCACACTAAGGCCTTGTTTGACAGGAGGGGATAATCTGGGATTACAAGGGATTATCCTCCGAGGGATTTGGTGAAACCCCTGCTGTCACCCATTCCCCCTTTTTCCACCTCAAACCTTTTCCCCACCCATCACCGTTGGGTGTTTGGTACCATAGGGATAGATTTAGTTCAACTTTATTTCTACAGAGCGCAAAATCTCATTACAAATTTACAAGGGCAGCACAAATGACAAGTAATAACACAATGACGTAAAAATCCATATTTCAACCCTCAACTAACCATAAGGTTTGATTTTCAACCCCGATCTTTGAAACCGGTCACTTTGCACCTTTAAGTTGTCACAAAGTTCAAATAACAACCCTTGACTCGGTTTTGTGCTGGTCAACCGGTTTTGACCCAGTCAAAGCTGACTGGGCAGCCTAGTCACCATGCCACGCACGCACACATCTAATAACTTTATCCCCATCTCTCTCTGTTTCCGTTCGTTCACATTCACACCCTCATCCCCGATCCAGTCCACCTCGCCGACGCCTGGGTCGCCAAGGAACGCCGCCACCACTTCCGCCGCCGGCGACCGGATACCGGCGATGCCGCCACACCGCCGGCAGGTTCGCGCAGCCAAGGACCTGGCCTCCATCGCCCGCGCGGACGAGCTCCAGGTCGTGATTGGATCCGGAGCATCGTGGTTAGCACCCATCGACGTCGCGTGCGTCCGTGAGCATCGTGGCCGTTATGACTCATGACTAGCACGCGGGCGAGCTAGGCTGGGAGTCGGCTGACCTCAAGAACAGCCCAAGCGAGTGCAGGAATTGCTCGAACATCCACGCATGGAGGACAGAGACGGCCCGAGTGCGCGGGACGACCACGCCAGCTCCTACAAACTTGCCCGTTGGGTTCGCCTAGCTCCACTACGTCGCCCCTTCAAAGGAATAGGACTAGGAAGCCCCGAATTATGTGCGCCTCTTTCGTCTTCCTCGCATGTGGTATAGCGCCGCCGTTCGTCGATCTCCGCCATGGCCGGGCCCCTGACTTGTTCCTCCGCTTCCTGGCCTCTCTGAGTTCATGACGAATCTTCCTGCGTCGTCCCCGAGCATCCGTTTGTCCCTGAGCTTACTCTCCGCGGTCGTGTGCTCCGCCGCCCGCTGCTCTCGGTGGAGCGTCCACTCTGGTGGCGTCGAGCGCCTTGGGGCTCGGGGTCCTGCTGCCTTGCGGTTACAGCATGTGGCCGCGCCACCGGTCGCCGGCGGCGGAGGTGGTGGCTGCGGCGACGGGCCTTGGCGCCAACTCGCCGGCGGCGGCTGCGGGACTGACTGGGTCAATTAGATGGAGATCAGTTAGATGTGTGCGTGCGTGGCTGGTGACTAGGCTAGCCAGTCAGCTTTGACTCGGTCAAAACCAGTTGACCAGTACAAAAACCGAGTCAAGGGTTGTTATTTGAACTTTGTGACAACTTAAGGGTACAAAGTGACCGGTTTCAAAGATCAAGGTTGAAAATCAAACCTTGTGGTTAGTTGAGGGTTGAAATATGGACTTTTATTCCCCATGTTGGGAGTACAAAACCTCGTTGATTTATTTCGCAGACCAAATAAACCATCCATGGAGCTCTCCAAGAAGTGTTCATCCAATGAAAAGAGCAACCAGACCGAGTAACAATATCATTTTAGAGCACCATGAAACTTGACCATATCCAAAGAATTATAGCAGTGCTAGGTGAAGATTAACCTGGAGAAAAATCAGCAAAAGACGATGACCGCTTGTAATATGCAATTTTCTCACTCAGATGCACGATCTATGCTGTCCCAAAGAGAAAAGTGAACAGTAATCGCTTCATTAGTTTTCAAGAGAAAAAAATGGGAAACAGATTTAGCCATATGACTACTATGGCAGTTTCTCAGTTTCAGCAAACTCCCACAACAGTAGGTCTTGGACTGGATTCTTTTAGGGGCAAGCAGATTCAAACACAAACATTCCACCCTTCAATCTATAGGATAACAACCAAAATGGGCAGAAAACCTTCATCCATCGCTGCAAGACCCTATGTCCAACTCATTGTTTGCAATAAAAATCTTAAACTATGTACAGAGTTAATGGTTTTGTCAACCAAAAACACACATCAATAGAAGCATTGGTCAGAATACACAAAAGAGAGGGGAGCAGTGAACTGAAAGGAATATTATCATTTGGTTGACTACTCCCGATGTGGTAACTTCAAGTTATCATGGCTTCAATTCAACAAGAGTTCAATAAAATCTAGTACATCATCTGACCAAGAAGACATCTACAGTCATCTGAACTCAGTTTCTTTGCCTACAAATAAGTCCAAGATGTGGTAACTTCAAGTTATCATTTTTTAAGAGTGTTAGCAATTTACTACTCCCTCCGTCTTAAAATTCTTGTCTTAGATTTTTCTAAATACGGATGTATCAAGGCACGTTTTAGTATTAGATACATCCGTATCTAGACAAATCTAAAACAAGAATTTTGGGACGGAGGGAGTATTATTTAATTATCTAAGAACCGGGAAATAATCCCATGCCGGGAGCCCTGTTGGGAGTGCTAAACTGCATTGGTTTATTTTGCGGACCAAATAAACCATCCATGGAGCTTCCCAAGAAGTGTTCATCCGATGAAAGGGCAACCAGGCTGAGTAGCAATATCATCTTTAGCACTAAGAAACTTTTTTTTTCGAGAGTACGTCTAGGCGTACCATATTTTTATAGAAGGCAGAGTTGAAATTACAAGAAACTACCACTTACTGCGAACAACGAGCGTAGCACACACCACATCACTCTTGAACAAGTCCACAAACGGACAACACCGCAAAGCAAGCTACAACACAAAAGAGCCTATCCTCAACTGACACACACACCGCGTCTCGACCGACGTCGGACGCCTCCGAAGACCACCATCTTCCCTAGAACATCGCTTGTCGACGCACCATCCACTCTGAGCGCCTAAGAGGAAGTGGCAAGTGGAAGGCAGGACTTGCTCTGATCCGAGGGAGACGCCGTCTTGGAAGCACCGCCGACGAGCATACATAGCGCCGTAGAGGACCAGAAGAGGATAGCAGCGAACACCGGAGGAGAGCAATAAGGACCCAGACGTGTCTCCACACACAAAGCTCCCAACAGAGATACGACGTCAAGGACGCCGCCAATGTGCCGATCGAACACCGAATCGAGGCTTTCGCCCGGAGACAGCCACCAACTCCAAGTGAGCGAGGGTCATGGCGCACACGCCTCGGCGGCGCCTCCAAGAAGGGAATGACACCCCCGGGTGCCATCACCGCCGGCCCGACAAAAGCCAAGCAAGATTTTCATCCGCGCATCGGACATCACCACACCTCCTGGAATTGGGCAACACCGTCCAATTAGCCTCGCACCGCCGCCACCGCAACTCTATACAAAAGTAGTAGCCAAGCCGAGGACTGAAGACCGGCTGCACGACAAGAGGAACCCAGCCACCGCAGCAAACTCCCAGCCTGGACAAGAAACCACAGCCACCCACACCTCTGGCAAGGTCCAGGACCAACGGTCGGAACCACACCTCCACGAAGCACCAAGTTGCGCAACCGGAAGAGCGCCGCCACTCACCACACTGCATAGAGGTGGCCGGCCACTCACTGCTCGCCAAGACTCCATGTTGGCCAAGCCCTCTCAGCGCCGCCACCACCAACTGTACGTGGGTTCGCACCTCCGCCTCCAGACAGCGCCGCCCCCACCAAAGCTCGCCATCGCACCGCTGCCACCTCCGTCCAGGCCTGCCGCCCTCCGGCCGCGCATCGGCAGCCAGCCCTCACACCCAGCCGGCGCGGATCTGACCAGATCGAGCTCCGCCGCGAAGAACGCCGCGCCGCCACCGGCCGGCGCGCTCCACTGTGACGTGCCGCCACCGGCCAGCAGGCCGCGCCGCCCCGCACCGACACCACCACCACGCGCCACCCGACGCGCCGACCACCGAGCTCTGCCGCCGCGCCCGGAGAAGCAGCCCCCGCGGCCCCTGTTCCAGGCGAGGGCAAACGAGATCCCGCCGCCGGGCGGCGCCCGCCGGCGGCGACGGGAGGAGAGGAAGGAAGTGGGGGCTGGGTCCGGCGGCAGCTAGGGTTGGGCGGCCGGGGGGGGGCGACACGGGGCTGGGTCCGGCGGCGGCTAGGGTTGGGCGCCCGCGGGAGGGGGGGGGGGGCGACACGGGGCTGGGGAGGGTTCTCTATCTGGAGGCTCGTGTACTAAGAAACTTGACAATGTCCAAACTAGAGTGTCAGTAAGGCAAGAATAATATGGTTACCTGCAAACTACTGAAGACGTAGAGATAACACTAGATCATTTTGCCTTGTCAGCCTGCATTTCGAAACAACAATCATATATTACATTCTTTGATGGGCAGGATTAGCAAATTGGGCCTTCAAAATATTATTTTATTCTAGTGAATGTGTAATCTTTTTGATTTTGGTTAACAACCTGATATCCTTGAGTAAATTGCAAAAAACTACCACAATTGGAAACGCTAATTCAGAAAACCACCATCTTTCATTTTTTTTAACCCAGCGGTATTGTACTGACAGTTTGCGGAAAACACCAATGGCTAGGATTAGAGCGTTTGATGCTGGAACTGACAATTGCGTCCCACATTATGTGATGACGTGGCAACAAAATGGCAACGGCGTTGGTGTAGTCTGTTAAATGGATAGGGCCCCACTTGTCACTGTCACTTCCACCTCCTGCACATGATTTCTTTTGCGTACATACCTGTTCGTGCGGCGGCAGCAGGTTCCTCACGGCGGCGCCGCCGCGGCGGCCTTGGCTTCCTTGATGGCCAAAACGAACGGACTCCGGCGAGATGCGCGTGAGCCCGGCGCCTCAAGACCGTGCATGAGCCTGACGAGCTGCTTCGCGTCAGCTGCGAGACGCGGCTGAAGCTGTCGTACAGAATGGACGCCGCCGGCCGTGTCCGCGCTGTCCACGGTTGCATGCATGATGCATCCACGAGGAGGCATACCTGCCGGCGTACCAGGTATGCGGGAGGAAGTCACGAGGCCGAGGAAGGTCACCGGGGTGCCGAGGACGGACGGATGCGAGGCCACAGAGCTCGCCGACGGCTGTCAGAGCATGGCGTGGCGAGGTAGCGCGCTCGAGGTCGGAGAGGTCGAAGGGGGAATGTCCAAAGGCACAGCAGAGATGTCTCACAGCGTACCAGGCGAACGGAAGTGGCCGGGGTGCGGTGGAGCCGGCGAATTTGAAGGAGACGCGGCGACGGCCGAACCGGAGGAAGACAACGAACTCGTCGCCGTCGGGCCTCCTCCGTTCTATTTGCGTGGTTGTTCAAAGTAGCGCATCGAGTCGAGGTTTTCAGGCAACGAGGCGGGGCTGTTCGAGGTCGTTCACCATGGTGGCTGATGACTCGTGGCCATGGCAGCGCTCTGTGCGTGAGCTTGAGCGGAAGAAGAGGATAGGGAGGAAGAGGGAGGCGGCGTTGGAGGGAGGATAGCCTAGGGTTTGGAGTGGAGAATCTAGGGTTCCTGGGGCTTGGGTGGATCGGCGCGGGCGGCGCCATGGGTGGATCGGCACGGGCGGCGGCGTGCCCAGATGGCTGCGACGCACCAGATCCGGCTGTCCACCGGCGGCGGGGAGGAGCGCAGGGAGGGGGCGGCAACCTACATCACGGAGGCACGCGGGGAGGGGCGGCGCCCGTGGTCGAGCATTGTCGAGCACGGCCTCTGTGCGTCCCTTAGCCGGAGGATGAAGAAGGGATGGGAGAGAGAGAGGATGACAGGTGGGCCCTCCGTCAGTCTAATAGTTCAATCAAACACCGTTTGTTTTTATTGCCACATCATCGCTTACAGTGGGACCCAATTGTCAGTTCGTCAGTTCCAACGTCAAACGCTCTAATACAGGCTATCAGTGTTTTCCGCAAACTATCGGTACAATACCGGTGGGTTTTTGAAAAAAGAACGAAACTTGGTGGTTTTTTGAATTAGGGTCCACAATTGTGATGGTTTTTGCAATTTACTCTATATCCTTTTATGATCAACTCTATTTTTTTGGATTTATTTTCTGATTTTTTGCATTATATTGCAAAACGATAGCAGAAGGCTAGCACCTAAGAACCATTCAGTACTATGTAAAAGAACCATTCAGAGTTTCAAACAACAACTAGCATCGAGGTCATTGATTCATCGGCTGCAAGCAGCAAGCATCACAGCTGCAACAATTTACGCTGCACCTAAGACGCGGCATTCCTATTCCTTTTGCGCTGACATGTTGTGTGCGTAAAAGATCGTATATGTATTTTGGATTTCGGTATGTACTATAGCTGGCTACTATAGGTTTCGTGCTTAGATTCAGTGTGCCTCCAAGGCCACGTCTGTAGTTCGAATCTCCTTGGTGCTTCAGTAGCTTTGCCATGTCTGTAGTTACCAGTCTTGAGCAGAGTAAGGCAAAAAAATCGACAAAACCTCGCAGTATCAATGATTTTGTCCCAAAGAGAGTGGACCTAAAATGGCTTCCCATGATGTATTCTTAGCAATTTCCTTTTTATTTATTTCTACCATATAAATACTTACCCACTGATGTAGTTATAGTCCACAGATTGTGTTCACAATGTTGGGGAACGTAGCAGAAATTCAAAATTTTCTACGCATCACCAAGATCAATCTATGGAGTAACTAGCAACGAGAGAGGAGTGCATCTTCATACCTTTGAAGATCGCGACGCGGAAGCGTTGCAAGAACGCGGTCGGTGGAGTCGTACACGAAGTGATTCAGATCGCGGCCGAATCCGATCTAAGCACCGAACAACGGTGCCTCCGCCTTCAACACACGTGCAGCTCGGTGACGTCTCCCGCGCCTTGATCTAGCAAGGGAGAGGGAGAGGTTGGAGAAGACTCCGTCCAGCAGCAACACGACGGCATGGTGGTGGTGGAGGAGCGTGGCACTCCAGCAGGGCTTCGCCAAGCACTGCGAGAGACGAGGAGGGAGAGGGGTAGGGCTGCGCCAAGAGAGAGGGAGACTCGTGTCTCTGCAGCCCCAAAACCCCCACTATTTATAGGAGGAGGGGAGGAGGGTGCGCCCCCTCTAGGGTTCCCACCCCTAGGGGGGCGGCAGCCCTAGATGGGATGGAGGGGGGCGGCCAAGAGGGGAGAGAGGGGGCGCGCCCTAGGGTGGGCCTTAGGCCCATCTGCGCCTAGGGTTCCCCCCTTTCCCCTCCAAGCTGCGCCTTGGGCCCTGGTGGGAGGCGCACCAGCCCACTCAGGGGCTGGTCCCTTCCCACTCTTGGCCCATGCAAGCCTCCGGGGCTGGTGGCCCCTCCCGGTGGACCCCCGGAACCCTCCGGTGGTCCCGGTACATTACCGGTGACGCCCGAAACTCTTCCGGTGGCCAAAACCTCACTTCCTATATATTATTCTTTACCTCCGGACCATTCCAGAACTCCTCGTGACGTCCGGGATCTCATCCGGGACTCCAAACAACATTCGGTAACCACGTATATCTATTCCCTATAACCCTAGCGTCATCGAACCTTAAGTGTGTAGACCCTACGGGTTCGGGAACCATGCAGACATGACCGAGACGTTCTCCGGCCAATAACCAACAGCGGGATCTGGATACCCATGTTGGCTCCCACATGTTCCACGATGATCTCATCGGATGAACCACGATGTCGGGGATTCAATCAATCCCGTATACAATTCCCTTTGTCAATCGGTATGTTACTTGCCCGAGATTCGATCGTCGGTATCCCAATACCTCGTTCAATCTCGTTACCGGCAAGTCACTTTACTCGTTCCGTAATGCATGATCCCGTGACTAACTACTTAGTCACATTGAGCTCATTATGATGATGCATTACCGAGTGGGCCCAGAGATACCTCTCCGTCATACGGAGTGACAAATCCCAGTCTCGATTCGTGCCAACCCAACAGACACTTTCGGAGATACCTGTAGTGTACCTTTATAGCCACCCAGTTACGTTGTGACGTTTGGTACACCCAAAGCATTCCTACGGTATCCGGGAGTTGCACAATCTCATGGTCTAAGGAAATGATACTTGACATTAGAAAAGCTCTTAGCAAACGAACTACACGATCTTGTGCTATGCTTAGGATTGGGTCTTGTCCATCACATCATTCTCCTAATGATGTGATCCCGTTATCAATGACATCCAATGTCCATGGTCAGGAAACCATAACCATCTATTGATCAACGAGCTAGTCAACTAGAGGCTCACTAGGGACATGTTGTGGTCTATGTATTCACACATGTATTACGGTTTCCAGTTAATACAATTATAGCATGAACAATAGACAATTATCATGAACAAGGAAATATAATAATAACCATTTTATTATTGCCTCTAGGGCATATTTCCAACAGTCTCCCACTTGCACTAGAGTCAATAATCTAGTTCACATCACTATGTGATTGCAATGAATCCAACACCCATGGTGTTTTATCATATCTCGCTTGTGAGAGAGGTTATTAGTCAACGGGTCTGAACCTTTCAGATCCGTGTGTGCTTTACAAATCTCTATGTCATCTCCTAGATGCAGCTACCACGCGCTATTTGGAACTATTCCAAATAACTGCTCTACTATACGAATCCGGTCTACTACTCAGAGTCATCCAGATTAGTGTCAAAGTTTGCATCGGCGTAACCCTTTACGACGAACTCTTTTACCACCTCCATAATCGAGAAAATTTCCTTAGTCCACTAGTTACTAAGGATAACCTTGACCGCTGTCCTATGATCCATTCCTGGATCACTCTTGTACCCCTTGACTGACTCATGGCAAGGCACACTTCAGGTGCGGTACACATCATAGCATACTGTAGAGCCTACGTCTAAAGCATAGGGGACGACCTTCGTCCTTTCTCTCTCTTCTGCCGTGGTCAGGTATTGAGTCTTACTCAATACTCACACCTTATAACACAGCCAAGAACTCCTTCTTTGCCGATCTATTTTGAACTCCTTCAAAATCTTGTCACGGTATGTATTCATTTGAAAGTACTATTAAGCGCTTTTGATCTATCCTTATAGATCTTGATGCTCAATGTTCAAGTAGCTTAATACAGGTTTTCCATTGAAAAACACTTTTCAAACAACCCTATATGCTTTCCAGAAATTCTACATCATTTCCGATCAACAATATGTCAACAACATATACTCATCAGAAATTCTATATTGCTCCCACTCACTTCTTTGGAAATACAAGTTTCTCATAAACTTTGTATAAACCCAAAATCTTTGATCATCTCATCAAAGCGCATATTCCAACTCCGAGATGCTTACTCCAGTCCTTAGAAGGATCGCTGGAGCTTTGCATACTTGTTAGCATCTTTCAGGATTGACAAAACCTTCTGGTTGTATCACATACAACCTTTCCTCATGAAAATCGTCGAGGAAACAATGTTTTGACATCCTATCTGCAAGATTTCATAAATAATGCAGTAACTGCTAATATAATTCCAACAGACTCTTAGCATCGCTACGAGTGAGAAAGTCTCATCGTAGTCAACTCCTTGAACTTGTCGGAAAACATCTTAACGACAAGTCGAGCTTTCTTAATGGTGACACTTACCATCATTGTCCGTCTTCCTTTTAAAATCCATCTGTACCCAACAGCCTTACGACCATCAAGTAGTTCTTCCAAAGTCTATACTTTGTTTTCATACATGGATCCTCTCGGATTTTATGGCCTCGAGCCATTCGTCGGAATCCGGGCCCACCATCGCTTCTCCATAGTTCGTAGGTTCATTGTTGTCTAGCAACATGACTTCCAAGACATGATTGCCATACCATTATGACGTAGTACGCATCCTTGTCAACCTACGAGGTTTGGTAGTGACTTGATCCGAAGTTTCATGATCACTATCATCAACTTCCACTTCAATTGGTGTAGGTTCCACAGGAACAACTTCCTGTGCCCTGCTGCACACTAGTTGAAGTGACGGTTCAATAACCTCATCAAGTCTCCACCATCCTCCCACTCAATTCTTTCAAGAGAAACTTTTCCTCGAGAAAGGACCCGATTCTAGAAACAATCCCTTTTGCTTTCGGATCTGAGACAGGAGGTATACCCAACCGTTTTTGGGTGTCCTATGAAGATGCATTTATCCGCTTTGGGTTCGAGCTTATCAACCTGAAACTTTTTCACATAAGCATCATAGCCCCAAACTCTTAAGAAACGACAGCTTAGGTTTCTCTAAACCATAGTTCATACGGTGTCGTCTCAACGGAATTGCGTGGTGCCCTATTTAAAGTGAATGCGGTTGTCTCTAATGCCTAACCCATAAACGATAGTGGTAATTCGATAAGAGACATCATGGTATGCACTATATCCAATAGGGTGCAGTTATGATGTTCGGACACACCATCACACTATGGTGTTCCAGGCGGTATTAGTCGTGAAACAATTTCCACAATGTCTTAATTGTGTGCCAAACTCGTAACTCAGATATTCATCTCTATGATCATATCATAGACATTTTATCCTCTTGTCACGACGATCTTCAACTTCACTCTGAAATTACTTGAACCTTTCAATAATTCAGACTTGTGTTTCATCAAGTAAATATACTTAGCATCTACTCAAATCATCTGTGAAGTAAGAACATAACGATATCCACTGCGTGCCTCAGCACTCATTGGACTGCACACATCAAAATGTATTACTTCCAACAAGTTGCTCTCTTGTTCCATCTCACTGAAAACGAGGCCTTTCAGTCATCTTGCCCATGTGGTATGATTTGCATGTCTCAAGTGATTCAAAATCAAGTGAGTCCAAATGATCCATCTGTATGGAGTTTCTTCATGCATATATACCAATAGACATGGTTCGCATGTCTCAATCTTTTCAAAAACGAGTGAGTCCAAAGATCCATCAACATGGAGCTTCTTCATGCGTTTTATCCCAATATGACTCAAATAGCAGTGCCACAAGTATGTGGTACTATCATTACTATCTTATATCTTTTGGCATGAACATGTGTATCACTACGATCGAGATTCAATAAACCATTCATTTTAGGTGCAAGACCATTGAAGGTATTATTCAAATAAAAAGAGTAACCATTATTCTCCTTAAATGAATAACCGTATTGCGATAAACATAATCCAATCATGTCTATGCTCAACGCAAACACCAAATAACAATTATTTAGGTTTAACACCAATCTCGATGGTAGAGGGAGCATGCGATGCTTGATCACATCAACCTTGGAAACACTTCCAACACATATCGTCATCTCATCTTTAGCTAGTCTCCGTTTATTCCGCAGCTTTTATTTCGAGTTACTAACACTTAGCAACCGAACCGGTATCTAATACCCTGGTGCTACTAGGAGTACTAGTAAAGTACACATTAATATAATGTATATCCAATATACTTCTGTCGACCTTGCCAGCCTTCTCATCTACGAAGTATCTAGGGCAGTTCTGCTTCAGTGACCGTTCCCCTCATTTCAGAAGCACTTAGTCTCGGGTTTGGGTTCAACCTTGGGTTTCTTCACTAGAGCTGCAACTGATTTGCCGTTTCATGAAGTATCCCTTCTTGCCCTTGCCCTTCTTGAAACTAGTGGTTTTACTAACCATCAACAATTGATGCTCCTACTTGATTTCTACTTTCGCGGTGTCAAACATCGCGAATAGCTCAAGGATCATCATATCTATCCCTGATATGTTATAGTTCATCACGAAGCTCCAGTAGCTTGGTGGCAGTGACTTTGGAGAACCATCACTATCTCATCTGGAAGACAACTCCCACTCGATTCAAGCGATTGTAGTACTCAGACAATCTGAGCACATGCTCAACGATTGAGCTTTTCTCCCTTAGTTTGTAGGCTTAAGAAACTTGTCGGAGGTCTCACACCTCTTGACGTGGGCACAAGCCTGAAATCCCAATTTCAGCCCTTGAAACATCTCATATGTTCCGCGACGTTTCAAAACGTCTTCGGTGCCTCAATTCTATACCGTTTTAACATTACGCACTGAACTATCACGTAGTCATCAAAACGTGTATGTCAGATGTTCGCAACATCCACAAACGACGCTCGAGGTTCAGCACACCGAGCGGTGCATTAAGGACATAAGCCTTCTGTGCAGCAATGAGGACAATCCTCAGTTTACGGACCCAGTCCGCATAATTGCTACTATCAACTTTCAACTAAATTTTCTCTAGGAACATATCTTAAACAGTAGAACTAAAGCGTAAGATACGACATAATTTGCAAAGACCTTTTGACTATGTTCATGATAATTAAGTTCATCTAATTATTTAATGAACTCCCACTCAGATAGACATCCCTCTAGTCATCTAAGTGATACATGATCCGAGTCAACTAGGCCGTGTCCGATCATCACGTGAGACGGACTAGTCATCATCGGTGAACATCTTCATGTTGATCGTATCTGCTATACGACTCATGTTCGACCTTTCGGTCTCTTGTGTTCCGAGGCCATGTCTGTACATGCTAGGCTCGTCAAGTCAACCTAAGTGTTTCGCATGTGTAAATCTGGCTTACACTCGTTGTATGCGAACATTAGAATCTATCACACCCAATCATCACGTGGTGCTTCGAAACAACGATCCTTCGCAACGGTGCACAGTTAGGGGGAACACATTCTTGAAATTTTAGAGAGGGATCATCTTATTTATGCTACCGTCGTTCTAAGCTAATAAGATGTAAACGTGACAGACATCACATGCAAATCATAAAGTGACATGATATGGCCAATATCATCTTGCGCCTTTTGATCCCCATCTTCGAGGCGTGGCATGATCACCTTCGTCACCGACATGACACCATGATCTTCATCATCATGATCTCCATCATCGTGTCTTCATGAAGTTGTCTCGCCAACTATTACTTCCACTACTATGGCTAACGATTAGCAATAAAGTAAAGTAATTACATGGCGTTTTCATTGACACGCAGGTCATACAATAAATTAAGACAACTCCTATGGCTCCTGCCGGTTGTCATACTCATCGACATGCAAGTCGTGATTCCTATTACAAGAACATGATCAATCTCATACATCACATATATCATTCATCACATCCTTTTGGCCATATCACATCACATAGCATACCCTGCAAAAACAAGTTAGACGTCCTCTAATTGTTGTTGCATGTTTTACGTGGCTGCTATGGGTTTCTAGCAAGAACGTTTCTTACCTACGCAAAAGCCACAACGGTGATATGCCAATTGCTATTTACCCTTCATAAGGACCCTTTTCATCGAATCCGATCCAACTAAAGTGGGAGAGACAGACACCCGCTAGCCACCTTATGCATCAAGTGCATGTCAGTCGGTGGAACCTGTCTCACGTAAGAGTACGTGTAAGGTCGGTCCGGGCCGCTTCATCACACAATGCCGCCGAATCAAGATAAGACTAGTAACGGTAAGAAAATTGAACAAAATCAACGCCCACAACAACTTGTGTTCTACTCGTGCATAGAAACTACGCATAGACCTAGCTCATGATGCCACTGTTGGGGAACGTAGCAGAAATTCAAAATTTTCTACGCATCACCAAGATCAATCTATGGAGTAACTAGCAACGAGAGAGGAGTGCATCTTCATACCTTTGAAGATCGCGATGCGGAAGCGTTGCAAGAACGCGGTCGGTGGAGTCATACACGAAGCGATTCAGATCGCGGCCGAATCCGATCTAAGCACCGAACAACGGTGCCTCCGCGTTCAACACACGTGCACCCCGGTGACGTCTCCCGCGCCTTGATCCAGCAAGGGAGAGGGAGAGGTTGGAGAAGACTCCGTCCAGCAGCAGCACGACGGCGTGGTGGTGGTGGAGGAGCGTGGCACTCCAGCAGGGCTTCGCCAAGCACTGCGAGAGACGAGGAGGGAGAGGGGTAGGGCTGCGCCAAGAGAGAGAGAGACTCGTGTCCTCTGCAGCCCCAAAACCCCCACTATTTATAGGAGGAGGGGAGGAGGGTGCGCCCCCTCTAGGGTTCTCACCCCTAGGGGGGGAGGCAGCCCTGGATGCGATGGAGGGGGGCGGCCAAGAGGGGGAGAGAGGGGGGTGCGCCCTAGGGTGGGCCTTAGGCCCATCTGCGCCTAGGGTTTCCCCCTTTCCCCTCCAAGCTGCGCCTTGGGCCCTGGTGGGAGGCGCACCAGCCTACTCAGGGGCTGGTCCCTTCCCACTCTTGGCCCATGCAAGCCTCCGGGGCTGGTGGCCCCTCCCGGTGGACCCCCGGAACCCTCCGGTGGTCCCGGTACATTACCGGTGATGCCCGAAACTCTTCCGGTGGCCAAAAGCTCACTTCCTATATATTATTCTTTACCTCCGGACCATTCCAGAACTCCTCGTGACGTCCGGGATCTCATCCGGGACTCCGAACAACATTCGGTAACCACGTATATCTATTCCCTATAACCCTAGCGTCATCGAACCTTAAGTGTGTAGACCCTACGGGTTCGGGAACCATGCAGACATGACCGAGACGTTCTCCGGCCAATAACCAACAGCGGGATCTGGATACCCATGTTGGCTCCCACATGTTCCACGATGATCTCATCGGATGAACCACGATGTCGGGGATTCAATCAATCCCGTATACAATTCCCTTTGTCAATCGGTATGTTACTTGCCCGAGATTCGATCGTCGGTATCCCAATACCTCGTTCAATCTCGTTACCGGCAAGTCACTTTACTCGTTCCGTAATGCATGATCCCGTGACTAACTACTTAGTCACATTGAGCTCATTATGATGATGCATTACCGAGTGGGCCCAGAGATACCTCTCCGTCATACGGAGTGACAAATCCCAGTCTCGATTCGTGCCAACCCAACAGACACTTTCGGAGATACCTGTAGTGTACCTTTATAGCCACCCAGTTACGTTGTGACGTTTGGTACACCCAAAGCATTCCTACGGTATCCGGGAGTTGCACAATCTCATGGTCTAAGGAAATGATACTTGACATTAGAAAAGCTCTTAGCAAACGAACTACACGATCTTGTGCTATGCTTAGGATTGGGTCTTGTCCATCACATCATTCTCCTAATGATGTGATCTCGTTATCAATGACATCCAATGTCCATGGTCAGGAAACCATAACCATCTATTGATCAACGAGCTAGTCAACTAGAGGCTCACTAGGGACATGTTGTGGTCTATGTATTCACACATGTATTACGGTTTCAAGTTAATACAATTACAGCATGAACAATAGACAATTATCATGAACAAGGAAATATAATAATAACCATTTTATTATTGCCTCTAGGGAATATTTCCAACACACAAAGCCTGTGCCGGAGATATATTCCCCCTTGTATAGTATGAGTATGACTGGGAGAGGATTTGGAGCTCCTTGGTGCTCCACACCATATATAAACATTAAATTCAAAAAATCCAGCAAAATTCAAAAAACAAACTAAAATTTTGGGATATCAACTTGGGTGCCCAATCTACTCCCGTGTCAAGTTCTGTGAAAAAAATGACATCCATGGTATTCTCAATAAAAAGACAAAAATTCCTAACTATAAAAAAAATGTTTGGATGGATCGTGGGACGGACTGTGTACGGATACCACGTATGTCATATTTTTCATGAAACTTCATACGGGAGTAGATTGGGTACCCGTCTTGATCATCCCAAGATTTATGTTTTTTTATCTTCCTTGTACTTTTTAATCTAATATTCATATAGGGGGTGGAGCACCCAGGAGCTCCTGTGTATTTTCCGAATACGACTTGCCTTTTGTACCGAGGATATCCCATGCATACATATAATTGTTTTGTTCTACAAGTGTCTGCTTCAGGTTATCTGGAAGGTAAACCTCGAATAGTTGAATCCAGCTTATTAGTTTTTGAGAAAGGGATGCAAAAGTGCTTTGCCTCATCTCATCAAACAATTTTTTTTATAAAAACAGACCATAAAGTCAAGGATACAACTGATTACTCTTGCGCTATAGTACAACTCAAATGCATTTTATGGAACCTCGTCACAGGCAGTGTGCTCCTGCAATTTCATTAAGAAGAAAAGAGTTGCTCTGGTTTATAAAGAAAACTAGGCTGAAAGTCACACAATTACATGGTCGGTTAGAGAACAATCGTGCAAAACCCCCAAAGACAAACACAAGCACCCCCTAAACGAAGCTAGACTCTATAACCAGGCGCAATCCACCAACCACACGCTAAAGAGACCTAGCATAGGGAGAAGAGGCTCTTCGGCAACGCCATCAAGTAAATGATGCCAGTGGGCGCCAACGTCACCGGCACCGAACCCCGGGCAGTGGACCCAAGTCCGGCCTCGATCTTGATCTTGACAAAAGGAAACCCGTGTATATCTTTCGTTCCATATCTCCCATGAGATAATGATGGAGAGACGGGATCGACTTGCGTGGTGTACCCTGAATGGATGTTGATGCATGATCGCCGAAGGGGATCCTATTCCGCGCGTAGGTCGCCCAATAGCGACCACGCGTGTACACTCTCGGCTTCCGCTGCGTACGCCCCGGCTTCCCTCTGCATACATGTGGGCCAGCCCAACTAGATCATGTCCGCTTTCATGAAGGTTCAAGAACTTTCCCAAACCGGTTTTTCTTTTTCATTTCTTACTTTTTTACTTCTCTTCTTTTCCTTTATCTTTTTTCTCTTCCAAAATTTCATGAAATTTTCTAAAATCCAGAAAAAATTCAAACAGGTGAACATCTTTTGAAATTCGAACATTTTTCCAAATCGGGATGAACATTTTTTGAATTCAGAATTTGTTCAACAAATTCAAAGTTTGTTCATCAAATTCAAAAGGTTCATCTATTTTAAAAAACTCATGAATTTTCAAAAAAATACTCATCATATTCCAAAACGTTCAAACTCTTGGTTAACATTTTTAAAATACAATATTAATATTTTTATCAAATGCTTAATAAATATTTTATAAATACATGCTCATTTTTTTCATACACATTTGTTTCTTTCTTTATACATTTTTTGTATACATGAGAAGCCTTTTCTCTCTACGCATTTAACATTCTTTAAATGCTTGGTAAACTTTTTTCGAATGTTTTTATGTAAAGTGTTTTTTGTAATATTTGAAAGTATAAACAAAAGTACACAATAAGAAAATAAAAAATAAAAATGTGAAAAAGGAAAGAAAAAAACGAGCTGTGGCCTCCCGTGCGCCTGGGCCGGCCCATCTGGCTCCATCGGACTCGCTAGAAACGGGCAATCCTATTTGGCAGATCCTATTTGACGCTCGTTAGCGTCAAAAGATCGTGCCTTCGCTGAGGCGATCGTCCAGTTGGGTCGGCCCACGTACGGGATTGACCTGTTATTCGTTCGCTGCTGCTTCCTTCGATGTTTCCTGCGGGTTTTTTATTTCGTTTTTCTTCTGTGGTTTTTTTGCTTCGGTTTTTCAATGTTTTGTCCAGTTCTTGATGGTTTTGTGCTGGTTTTTTTGTTCCTTTGTCCTTTCATTCTTTTCCTTTTCATTTATTTTCTTTTATGTTTTTTTCTTCTCATTTTCTGTGTGTTCACCGCGTATAACAAATATGTTCATCGTATATTAAGACATGTTCACCATATATTATAATAAAGTTCACCATGCAATATAAAAATGTTCATCATGTATTAGAAAAATGTTCATCATACATTAATAAAATATTCATGATATATTACAAAAAAGTTCACTATACATTATAAAAATGTTCATCATATTTTAAGAATTTTTTCAGTTAATACTAGAAAACGTTCACTGTGTATTTGAAATTTGTTCAGCCTATTTTACACAAATATTCAATGTGTATGCGAAAATTACTAAATGAATATTAAAAAAATGTTCAATGTGTATTAAAAAATTGTTCAGTGTATATTAAAAGAATGTGCACTTAAAATTATTCAGCGTATATAGAATTTCGTTCATGTTTTTCAGTTCTTGTTCACTTTTCTGAAAAGAAACGTGTTATAAAGGTTTGTTCTAATTTTGAAATGTCTTCACGTTTTCAAACATTATTCACATTTATTAAGAAAGATTGTTCACATATTTTTTCAATAAATACCGAAAAAATTGAAGGAAAAAACGGATCTGCCATTACTTGTTAGTACTTATACCTTGGCGTTGCAATAAGGTGGACCACTGTTTTTATGTCAACTGGCTCCCGACGGTGCTTTCTGCCTAGAGGTAGTGAGTTCGACTCCACGCGATAACGTAATTTTTTCCTGATTCTTGAAGTTTTACATATGACGCCTGCTAATGGGCCGGCCCGTTTTGCGCGCCCTTTAGCGAAAGGTCGTCATATTGACGCACGCGGGCGTCGAGCAGGGACTCTCATCCTATTTGCCGCCCGCGGGCAGCACATAGATGTGGCTTCGCTCAAGGCGCCCACCCCGACGCCCCACACCCCCGAGCCCCGACGCCCAGTTTGGGCCGGCCACGGTCGTTGTTCACTGTTTCTTCTTGTTTTTGTTCCCGTTTCTTCTTTTATCCTTTTCTATTTCCTTTTTCTTTTCTCAATTTATTTTTATTTTTCCTTTTTATTTTTCTATATTTAATTTTATCCTTTTTAGTATTATACAAAAATTCAGTGTTTACAAAAATGTTTAGTGTGTATTACAAAAATGTTCGTCGTATATTAAGAAAATGTTAACGGTATATGACTACAAAGTTCACCATGCATTATAAAATTGTTTATCACATATTAAGAATTTTTTCAATGAAATACTACAAATATTCATTATGTATTTGATTTTTGTTCATATATATTAAACAAAATGTTCAATGTGTACTCGCAAATTGTTCAACGTATTCTCCACAAAAAGTATTGTTCAACGTACATTACACCAATGCTGAATGCATATTCGAAAGTTGTTCAGCACACATTACAAAATGTTTAATGTGTATTTGAAAATTGTTCATCATATATATTCATATTTTCAAATTTCTCGAATAAGAACCGAGCAAAAAACTGAACGCCACAGTGAACCTGCTGCTATAGTACCTTTTTTTAGTTCTATCGTTCGAACTAAAAAAGTTTGGGGTCGTAGTGGGCCGGCCCAAGCGCCCTGGCTTCAGCCAAGCTAACTCCTTTGGAAGAGCACGTGCGTGTAGCGAGGCATTCTCTTTGGCGGAAGATCTGCACTTAACTCGAGTCGGGGTAGCCACAGATTGTCTAGCTATTGTCAACCATTTGAAGAGCGCGTTCATGGGAATTTCGTCAGCAATTATAGGGGACATCAAGAGAAGAATGCTGAAGTTTGAAGAACCAGAAATGATACATGAAGCAAGAGAAGCTAACTTTGAAGCTCACGACCTTGCTAGGGCCTCAGTTTCTTTAGCTGCTGGTCGTTATCTTTGGTTATCCACCATACCTGATGTTTTAGTTGTACCGGATATTATTGTTTCTTAATTAATCAAATAGTGGCAACCCCTAAAAAAAGCTAACTCCTTTTACGCACACTGGTGGCATATAGAGACTCTCCTAGAAGCGAGGTATAGCCACACCGCTCTTTATTGAGAGTTCTTCAAATATGTTGTACTCTTTAGGGAGTCTCGACGGATAGGAATTGGCATGATAATCAAGAACCACATCGGAGATTGCTTGCTGGCTTGCCGCGAGCACGTTGACGAGGTTACTGCCCCAGAATTAGCTGAAGCACTGGTGCTACGGCCTACGGTGTGCGGTGCTTGTCGGTGTCAAAACCGGTGGATCTCGGGTAGGGGGTCCCGAACTGTGCGTCTAAGGTTGATGGTAACAGGAGACGGAGGATACGAGTTTACCCAGGTTCGGGCCCTCTCTACCCGAGATCCGCCGGTTTTGACACCGACATTAGTGCTTTCATTGAGAGTTCCGCTGCGTCGTCTTCAAGAGGTTCGATGGCCCCGTCAATCATCTACAACAATGCTATCCTGGGAGAAGTCTTCCTCCCCGGACAGATCTTCGTATTCGGCGGCTTCGCACTGCGGGAAAACTCGCTTGGCCATCTAGAGCAGATTGACAGCTACGCCCCTGGCCATCAGGTCAGATTTGGAAGCTTGAACTATGTCACTGATATCCGCGGAGACTTAATCTTCGATGGATTCGAGCCCACGGCAGCCGCTCCCTGCCATCGCGATGAACATGACTTAAATCTGTCATCGGACCACACCCAGGAGATAGCGCCTGTAACTGCTCTGGCCCTAGATCCGGAGCAGATCACGCCGTCCGAGGACGGGAAGCTCAACCCCGCTACGGAAGCCGCAGACTCAGCGGCGTTGGAGCCGCACATAGACCCAACCTCGGGTGGAATCTGCACCACCGGAGCCTCGGACTCGTTTCCGACTACAGGTTCCGAACCACTTGCGTCCGCGTACATCGAGCTTGATCGGACATCGATCGTCGAATTCAGCTCCGCGGACATCTTCCGGCACTCACCTTTAGGCGATGTGCTAAATTCATTAAAAACACTCTCCTTAGCGGGGGACTCACAGCCGAACTATATCCGGTTCGAACTGGAGGCTGATGACAGAGAATTTCGCTTCCCACCCACCGCCCACTTCATAGCCACTGTCGAAGACCTAACCGACACGCTCGATTACGGCTCCGAAGACATCGACGGTATGGACGACGATGCCGAAGAGGAGCAGGGCCAAAATCCGCCGTTTATCGGGCGCTCGACGGCCACTTCTTCGTACGGCGTGTACATGGTGGATACACCTAAAGAGAACAATGGCAAAAACGAGAAGGATCCAGTCGAGGATAAACCTCCTGAGATACAGCCAAAATGCCGACGTCAGCGGCGCCGCTCTAAGTCACGCCGTGGAAAAGACAGCGATACCGGCACAAGAGAAAAGAATACTCTAGACGATGCCGAAGACAAGGGATACCCCGTTGAGCCAACCTCCGAACAGGACGAACTGGAGGACGGGCGAGTCAGCCTTGATGAACAGGCCGTAAATGAAGACTCGGAGGACAGTAATTATCTTCCACTCTCCGAGGATGAGGTGAGCCTCGGAAACAAGGATTTCATCGTGCCTGAGGAACCTCTCGAGCAGGAGCGCTTTAAGCGCCGGCTAATAGCCACTGCGAGGAGCCTGAAAAAGAAGCAGCATCAGCTTCAAGCTGATCAAGACCTACTCAATGACAGATGGACTAATGTCCTGGCAGCCGAGGAACACGGCCTCGATCGCCCAACTAAAAGTTACCCGAACCGCAAATTGTTACCCCAATTAGATGACGAGGCGTTGGAGCCCGTACCATCAGCGCATAATGCGGCTGACCAACCACCACGTGGCCGGGATAAAGCGGCACCTCAAGCTGAACACCAGCCCGTCCTACCTCACCTTAGAGGCAGAGATAAAACAACTCGGGGTTATACATATGACCTGCGGCAGGACCTAAAGAACAGAACAGGTCAGACCAGATCGATCTACGGATCGTGGGGGCGTGCCCTGATGCGCGACGACGGCCATTTGGCCGGACATGACAAACATAACCACGCCCGGGCCGAAAATCGCAGACAGACTACATCCGAACTACGTCGCGACTTGGCCCGATACAGAGGTGCCGCACACCCCTTTTGCTTCACAGACGAAGTAATGGAGCATGAATTCCCAGAAGGATTTATACCCGTGAATATCGAATCATATGATGGAACAACAGATCCCGCGGTATGGATTGAGGATTTTCTTCTCCATATTCATATGGCCCGTGGTGATGACCTTCACGCCATCAAATACCTCCTGCTAAAACTCAAAGGGCTAGCTCGGCACTGGTTAAACAGTTTGCCTGAAAACTCTATTGGCAGCTGGGAGGACTTGGAAGACACCTTCCGCGACAACTTCCAAGGTACATACGTACGACCTCCAGATGCTAATGACTTAAGTCACATAGTTTAACAGCCCGGAGAGTCAGCCAGGAAATTCTGGACCAGGTTCCTAACTAAAAAGAACCAGATCGTCGACTGTCCGGATGCCGAAGCCCTGGCGGCCTTTAAGCATATCATCCACGACGAATGGCTCGCCTCTCACCTCGGCCAAGAAAAACCGAAGTCCATGGCAGCCCTCATGGCACTCATGACCCATTTTTGTGTGGGCGAGGATAGTTGGCTAGCCTGTAGCAATAACACTGCAAGCGAAGCTGGCACCTCTGAGACCAAAAATAGCAACGGCAAGCCCCGACGCAACAGGCACAAGCGTCAAAGCAACGGTGACAATACCGACGACACGACACTCAACACCGGATTCAGTGGCTCCAAGTCCGGCCATCGGAAGAAGCCATATAAAAGAAACAACCCGGGCCCATCCAGCTTGGACCGCATACTCGATCGTCCATGCCAGATCCATGGCACCCAGACAAACCAGCCAATCATACCAACAGAGACTGTTGGGTTTTTAAACAGGTCGGCAAATTAAATGCCGAAAACAAGGAGAAGGGGTCGCAAAGCGAGGACGATGACGAGGAGTCCCGTTCGCCGAACACAGGGGGACAGAAGAAGTCTCCCCCCAAGTTAAAACAGTGAACATGATATATGGTACCCATATCCCCAAGAGGGAGCGCAAACGCGCGCTCAGGGACGACTACGTGATGGAGCCAGTCGCCCCAAAGTTCAACCCATGGTCTTCCTGTCCGATCACTTTCGATCGCAGGGACCATCCGACCAGTATCCGTCATGGCGGTTCAGCCGCACTGGTCCTTGACCCAATCATTGATGGACTCCATCTCACGCAAGTCCTCATGGATGGTGGCAGCAGCCTAAACCTGCTCTATTAGGATACAGTACACAAAATGGGCATTAATCCCTCAAGGATCAAGCCCACAAAGACTACCTTTAAAGGAGTCATACCAGGTGTAGAGGCCCGCTGTACAGGCTCAATCGCACTAGAGGTTGTCTTCGGATCTTCAGAAAACTTCCGAAGCGAAGAGTTGATCTTCGATATCATCCCCTTCCGCAATGGCTATCACGCACTACTAAGCGAATCGCATTTGCTCGATTCAATGCGGTGCCACACTATGCTTATCTCAAGCTTAAGATGCCCGGACCACGCGGCGTCATAACAGTCAATGGAAACACGGAACGCTCCCTCCGTACCGAGGAGCACACCGCTGCTTTAGCAACAGAAGTACAGAGCGACCTTTTCAAGCAGAACCTTAATTCAGCGGTCGAGCTCCCGGACACTATCAAACGAGTCCGGACTACTCTACAGCAGGACAACCCAGCTCGTCAAGAGCTCAACTAGCAATTTGGCATCCGTCCCAGTCCCGACCAAGTGGCGGCGTTCGTACCGCGCGTACATAATTATGCACTCAAAATACCATGGGCATAGACGGAGGCATAACTAGATTGTGATCCATAATACGGCTCGACCGCCCCTGGACACACATACTTTCACTTTTTCTTTTTTTTCTTTTCAGGTTTCTTTTCCACATGCCTTTCCTGACGGCCTGATCACCGGTCCTTTCGAAAGGATAGATACACCAAGACGACAAGAAGCACTGACGTATAAGGGAATTTCTAGGTGGTCTCTTTAACGATCACTCTACCTGTTTTCAGGACCCGCACGCAACTCTTCCTTGGTTGTGGCATATTAAATAGCATGTTGCTTATTGCACTACTTGTACAAATACGCTTTAACGTATTAATCAAACTATAATGGACACACTTTGCGGCCCAACTTCTGCGGCACTAGCTTACTACCCTCTTTTCCTTTTTGATAATCTTATCAAGTCGCACCCGTACACTTTGGTACGCGTTAATCCGCCAGGGGCTTCATTGCGCCCCATAATACGGCAACAAAGTCCGAACACTTTTTACAGTATAGTTCGGCACCCCGAATTTAGTATTATATGCATTGGCTCCGAATCATGTCTTTGGTCAATAGTTGGGTTGCCCGGCTCCTATGCTTACTACCTTACGCTCCGCTATATCGGATAGGGTAGTAAAGGGAGAACTACTGCGATTGTGTCCTGGTTCATCCGGATGAGCACCTCAGTAGAGAAAGTCGAAAACTGACTGTCATGATGCGGCGTGAGCCGGTCAGCTCTTCGGAGGTTTCAAATCTTTAGCGATTTTTCCGCATTATGCGATGAATTGGTTCTTACCCGATCAGGTGTTTACAACACCCTAGTCCGGATTAAATGCTAACTAGGGGCCGCGCCTACATTTTAATTGTTGAACTCCTATGGCTAAGTGAGGGTGATAAAGCCACATAGTCCGATTGCCTGGTTCGTTGCGCTAAACACCTCCTTCAAGGACCAAATTTTTGGATCAAGAGTATTTAGATTCCATCCCGAACACCCCCATACTACCTACGTGGGGGCTGAAGCCGACGACTGGCCAACTCTTAGATTATTAAAAACGGCCGCACAGGAGGTAAAATTTTAAAAATAACATCATTATATTACATATCAGCTTTGTTTCACCATACAGGACAGGATAACATGAATGTATTCATTCAAAGATAATGTCCTTCGCACATTGCTCCATCACAGTGCGGGATCCCTCCAGAACATCATCGAAATAACGTTCTGGCGTGCGGTGCTCCTTGCCAGCGGGCGGCCACTTGGTCGCAAGCTTGAGGGCGTTCATCTTCGCCCACTGCACCTTGACGCGGGTGAAGGCCATCCGCGTGCCCTCGATGCAGACCGACCGCTTGATGACGTCAAGCCAAGCGCATGCATTCACCAGCCGCTTCATGAGCCCGAAGTAGCTGCTGGGTATAGCTTTGGCAGGCCACAACCGGATTATTAAATCCTTCATGGCCAGTTCGGCCACCCTATGCAGTTTGACCAGCTGTTTTAGCTGGTCGCTAAAGGGCACCGGATGTTCTGGCGCAAGTTATCGCGACCAAAACAACTTCTCGTTGAGCTCCCCTCTTCGGCTCGGAAGAATTCCGCAGCGTCAGAACACTGCGCGGCAAATCCACAAACGCTCCTGGAGAACTCCAAATCCGGGTTAGTAAGAGGTACCTCTTCTTCACATATTTGCTCTGCATAATGAAGGCCTTACCTGCCGCAATCTTCTTGGCCTCTTGAATCTCCTGGAGAGCGCCCTGGGCTTCAATCCGGGCATCTTGTGCGCTTTGGCGAGCCTTGGCGTGTTCGATCTCTTGAGCCGCAATATCGCGCTCCAAGGACTCGCATTTCTTCACGGCATCCTAGAGCTCTTGCTGGACCTCACCGACCCTGGCCTCGTGCTTTTCGCGGGCGGCTTGTTCCTTGGTCTCCCGGCCTCGGCCAGCCTTTTTAAGGGCTCGGCGTCGGTCGCCGCTCCTACAAATATCATGGCACTATGGTCAATACAAATCATTTAATCTTCTGATACACAGAAGGTCATTGCATACCTTGTTTGTCTTCTAGCTGCTTTCAGCCGGCCGAGCTCTTCCTCGGCCCGCTCCAGACTCTGCTTCAGTCCGGAAACCTCAGCAGTATGATAGGTTGCAGCCAGTAACAACGCCTGCTTATTCACATTGACACATCTGGTTAATCTCCTGTGAAACTTGTTTGATCCTCTGTCCGGCTTTTCTTTTCAAAAACCGGACAGTGTCCCACGCGCTACTGTCTATACTATGACATTCTTTTACATAATTGCGTGCTTACCTCAAAGCCTGTTAGAAGGCTTGTGCAGGCTTCGGTCAGTCCGCTCTTCGCGACTGAATCCTCTCAACCACCGTACCATAAGTGTACGGTGTTCCTAAAAAATGGAAGCACTTCGCAGCGCTTCCATTAGAGTGTCCGGCGCCTCTTGCTAGATAGAGGTCACCGGCAGAATAGGTGCACCTCCTCCTTTCGAAGGAGGCTGCTTGTTGGGTTCCAGAGCCGCATAGGCCTCCGAGACCGTATTCGGCTGGGGTCCAAACTGAATATGGCCCCCATCGCCAGTCTCCATGGGATTTGCTCCCCCATGTGTTCGGCGGCCGAGGCTTCACCCTCTAGTGCCGCCCTGGCGGCCTCCTGCGTCTCCCCCTGGCCTGGAATCCTTCGGGACAACACCTCGGTGTCATCCCTGGCCCTAGGAGAGGAGGCCTCCGGAAGGGACCCGCTGTCCATCACCTTCGGGTCCAGCGAATTCCCCGAAGATGAGGATCGCTCGAGGTCGGAATGAGCCGGACTGCAAGTGCATGATTCAACACGTTAAAACTATGAACTAGAGAGGCTGAACACATGGATGTGTCAGGGTCTTTGAGTACTCACGATTCATCCTGAGGCTTATCTTGGGGCGCAGCTCTGGGCTGCTATCGATGTCCCACGCGGAGTTATCCGTGCGGGAGAGCTTCCCTTTCTTGGACGCCTCTGCCTCCAGATTTGTGGAGGTCGCCCTCTTCTTCCTTCCCCCCTCAGGGGGGAGTTGTTTTCTTCCTCCTCCTCGTCGTCATCTTCGGTGGAGGAGGAGTGAGTCTCAGTGTCTTCGGATGTCACGTCCGAAGCACCCTTGCGGCGGAGGCCGCTTCTGCCCCCCTTGACCTTCTTCTCCGGCTCCTGGTAAGGCGCCGGGACCAGCATCTTCGTTAGGAGCGGGATGGTTGGTTCCTCGGGTAGCGGAGCCAGACACCGAATCCGCTCTCCCCTCTTTGTCCAGCCCTGAAAAAATAAATGGTGAGGTCTAGGTATATTCCCTGAACAAGCAAGTAAAGGATACACCTTGAAACGTGAAAGACTTACCGCACTGGCGGGATGGGCCAGGGCATGCCCACGGTCCTCGGTCGTCTCCGGCGGCGTCTTGTTGCCCTTGAAGAGCACCTTCAGATATCTTCGTGCGTAGTTCCGTAGAACCGTTGCAAGGTCTGGTGCTCGGCCGGATCGAACTCCCATAAATGGCAAGTTCGGCTCTGGCATGGAAGGATCCGGCGAACTAGCATCACCCAGATCACATTGACGAGCTTGATGTTCTTGTCCACCATGCTCTAGATGCGCGTTTGCAGCGCTGTCAGCTCGTCCGACGAAGACCAATTCAGGCCCTTCTCTAGCCAGGAGGTAAGCCGTATTGGGGCTCCGGACTTGAATTCGAGAGTCGCGGCCCAGGTGGCGTCGCGGGGCTCTGTGACATAGAACCACAGTTGCTGCCACCCTTTGACGATCTCCACAAAGGTACCTTTGGGTCATGTGACATTGGGCATCTTGCTCACCATGGCACCTCCGCACTCTGCGTATTGGCCATCCACCACCTTCGGCTTCACGTTGAAGATCTTAAGCCACAGTCCGAAGTGAGGTGGAATGCGGAGGAAGGCCTCGCACACGACAATAAATGCCGAGATGTTGAGGAAAGAGTTTGGGGCTAGATCATGGAAATCTAGCCCGTAATAGAACATGAGTCCGCAGACGAAAGGGTGGAGAGGAAATCCTAGCCCACATACGAAGTGGGGGATGAACACCACCCTCTCATTGGGCTTCGGGGTAGGGACGATCTGCCCCTTGGCCAGAAGCCGGTGGGCGATTTCTTTGGCCAGGTACCCGGCCTCCTGAAGCTTGGTGATGTCCTTCTCCTTGACGGAGGAGGCCATCCACTTGCCTTGCGCTCCAGATCCGGACATGGTCGAGTGCTTTCTTGAGGCAGAAAGGATGAGGACTTGGGCGCTGGAGCTCGAGAATGGGAGGGCAGAGAGAGAAAAGGCGTGGGTGAAGGAAAGGAATCCTTATCTCCTTATAAGGGCAGTGAATATCAAGTGCCTCCCCACTTGCCTTAAAACTCGCCTGTTCCTAAGGGCTGTGCAGACGACACAGTTGGATTATCCACACCCGTATTGATGAGAATCCCGTAATAAGGGGACACGATCTCTGCTGCGACAAGACGTGCCAATAGAAACCGCATCTTGAAATGTGAAGCGGCAGGCAGAAAAACGGTTCGAAATAATAACCAGGCAGGGACGTGATATCACGCTACAAAAAAGTTGTCAGCGCTTTGGACTCGTGAAATATTATACTCTCTGCGGTGGTGTGTGGTACTTGTTTTGCAGAGCCGGACACGTTCGTTGTGTTCGAAGACTGTGTTAGAGTATTCGGAGAAGGAACCCGCCTTGCAATGCCGAAGACAATCTGCGTGCTGGACACCTCGTCATTGAAGCCTGGTTCAGGGGCTACCGAGGGAGTCCTGGATTAAGGGGTCCTCGGGCGTCTAGACTATGATACGTAGGCCAGACTGCTGGGCTGTGAAGATACAAGACGAAAGACTCTCTCCCGTGTCCGGATGGGACTCTCCTTGGCGTGGAAGGCAAGCTTGGCGCCCTGATATGAAGATTCCTTTCTCTGTAACCGACTTTGTACAACCCTAGTCCCCTCCGGTGTCTATATAAACCGGAGGGCTTAGTCCGTAGAGGCAATCATAATCATAGTCATACAGGCTAGACTTTTAGGGTTTTAGCCATTACGATCTCGAGGTAGATCAACTCTTGTAATACTCATATTCATCAAGATCAATCAAGCAGGAAGTAGGGTATTACCTCCATAGAGAGGGCCCGAACCTAGGTAAACATCGTGTTCCCCGTTGATAACCCACAAGTATAGGGGATCACAACAGTTTTCGAGGGTAGAGTATTCAACCCAAATTTATTGATTCGACACAAGGGGAGCCAAAGAATATTCTCAAGTATTAGCAGTTGAGTTGTCAATTCAACCACACTTGGATAACTTAGTATCCGCAGCAAAGTATTTAGTAGCAAAGTAATATGGAAGTAACGGTAACGGTAGCAAAAGTAATATTTTTGGGTTTTGTAGTGATTGTAACAGTAGCAACGGAAAAGTAAATAAGCGAAGAACAATATGTGAAAAGCTCGTAGGCATTGGATCGGTGATGGAAAATTATGCCGGATGCGGCTCATCATGTAACAGTCATAACATAGGGTGACACAGAACTAGCTCCAATTCATCAATGTAATGTAGGCATGTATTCCGAATATAGTCATACATGCTTATGGAAAAGAACTTGCATGACATCTTTTGTCCTACCCTCCCGTGGCAGCGGGGTCCTAATGGAAACTAAGGGATATTAAGGCCTCCTTTTAATACAGTACCGGACCAAAGCATTAACACATAGTGAATACATGAACTCCTCAAACTACGGTCATCACCGGGAGTGGTCCCGATTATTGTCACTTCGGGGTTGCCGGATCATAACACATAGTAGGTGACTATAGACTTGCAAGATAGGATCAAGAACTCACATATATTCATGAAAACATAATAGGTTCAGATCTGAAATCATGGCACTTGGGCCCTAGTGACAAGCATTAAGCATAGCAAAGTCATAGCAACATCAATCTCAGAACATAGTGGATACTAGGGATCAAACCCTAACAAAACTAACTCGATTACATGATAAATCTCATCCAACCCATCACCGTCCAACAAGCCTACGATGGAATTACTCACGCACGGCGGTGAGCATCATGAAATTGGTGATGGAGGATGGTTGATGATGACGATGGCGACGGATTCCCCTCTTCGGAGCCCCGAACGGACGCCAGATAAGCCCTCCCGAGAGGTTTTAGGGCTTGGCGGCGGCGCCGTATCGTAAAACGCGATGAATCCTTCTCTCTGATTTTTTTCTCCCCGAACACGAATATATGGAGTTGGAGTTGAGGTCGGTGGAGCGTCAGGGGGCCCACGAGGTAGGGGGGCACGCCCAGGGGGGGCAGGCGCGCCCCCACCCTCGTGGACAGGTGGAGTCCCCCCCTGACGTGGATTCTTCTTCCAGTATTTTTCATATTTTCCAAAAATATGTTCCGTGGAGTTTCAGGTCATTCCGAGAACTTTTGTTTCTGCACATAAATAACACCATGGAAAGTCTGCTGAAAACAACGTCAGTCCGGGTTAGTTCCATTCAAATCATGCAAGTTAGAGTCCAAAACAAGGGCAAAAGTGTTTGGAAAAGTAGATACGACGGAGACGTATCAACTCCCCCAAGCTTAAACCTTTGCTTGTCCTCAAGCAATTCAGTTGATAAACTGAAAGTGATAAAGAAAAACTTTTACAAACTCTGTTTGCTCTTGTTGTTGTAAATATGTAAAGCCCGCATTCAAGTTTTCAGCAAAGATTATGACTAACCACATTCACAATAACTCTTAGGACTCATGTTTAGTCATATCAATAGCATAATCAACTAGCAAGCAATAATAATAAATCTCGGATGACAACACTTTCTCAAAACAATCATGATATGATATAATAGGATGGTATCTCGCTAGCCCTTTCTGAGACCGCAAAACATAAATGCAGAGCACCTTTAAAGATCAAGGACCAACTAAAATGTAATTCATGGTAAAAGAGATCCATTCATAGTCACACCCAATATAAATTAATAGTAATGAATGCAAATGACAGCGGTGCTCTCCAGCTGGTGCTTTTTAATAAGAGGGTGATGACTCAACATAAAAGTAAATAGATAGGCCCTTCGCAGAGGGAAGCAGGGATTTGTAGAGGTGCCAGAGCTCAGTTTTGAAATAGAGATAAATAATATTTTGAGCGGCATACTTTCATTGTCAACATAACAACCAAGAGATGGCGATATCTTCCATGCTACACACATTATAGGCGGTTCCCAAATAGAATGGTAAAATTTATACTCCCCCTCCACCAACAAGCATCAATCCATGGCTTGCTCGAAACAACGAGTGCCTCCAACTAGCAACAGCCCCAGGGGGAGTTTTGTTTGCAATTATTTTGATTTGATTTGCATAAAGCATGGGACTGGGCATCCCGGTGACCAGCCATTTTCTCGTGAGTGAGGAGCGGAGTCCACTCCTCTTGAGAATAACCCGCCTAGCATGGAAGATACGGACAACCCTAGTTGATACATGAGCTATTCGAGCATACAAAACAGAATTTCATTTGAAGGTTTAGAGTTTGGCACATACAAATTTACTTGGAACGGCGGGTAGATACCGCATATAGGAAGGTATAGTGGACTCATATGGAATAACTTTGGGGTTTAAGGGATTGGATGCACAAGCAGTATTCCCGCTTAGTACAAGTGAAGGCTAGCAAAAGACTGGGAAGCAACCAACTAGAGAGCGACAACAGTCATGAACATGCATTAAAATTAATAAACATTGAGTGCAAGCATGAGTAGGATATAATCCACCATGAACATAAATATCATGAAGGCTATGTTGATTTTGTTTCAACTACATGTGTGAACATGTGCCAAGTCAAGTCACTTGAATCATTCAAAGGAGATACCACCCCACTATACCACATCACAACCATTTTAATAGCATGTTGGCATGCAAGGTGAACCATTATAACTCATAGCTAATCAAGCATGGCACGAGCAACTATGATATCTAATTGTCATTGCAAACATGTTTATCCATAATAGGCTGAATCAGAAACGATGAACTAATAATATTTAGAAAAACAAGAGAGGTCGAGTTCATACCAGCTTTTGTCATCTCAATCAATTCATCATATATCGTCATTATTGCCTTTCACTCGCACGACCGAATGATGTGAGAATAATAAGAGTGCACGTGCATTGGACTAAGCTGGAATCTGCAAGCATTCAATAAACAGGAGAAGACAAGGCAATATGGGCTCTTGGTTGAATCAACAATAATGCATATAAGAGCCACTTCAACAATTTAATCATGGTCTTCTCCTATCGACCCCCAAAGAAAAGAAAAGAAATAAAATTATTTACACGGGAAAGCTCCCAACAAGCAAAAGAAGAACAGGAAATCTTTTTGGGTTTTCTTTTTTTAATTATTACTACTACAGCAAGAAAAGTAAACTAACTAAAAGCTACAGTAATTTTTTTGTTTTTCTTAAGGTTTATTAAACACACAAGAAGAAAGCAAGAAAAAGGAAAATAAACTAGCATGGATATTACAGAGAAAGAGTATGAGCACCGACATCTAGCAATGAGTGTGTGAACATGAATGTAATATCGGTGAGAAATACATACTCCCCCAAGCTTAGGCTTTTGGCCTAAGTTGGTTTATTGCCACGGCTGGCCTGGCGGATATCCATAATTGTAGCGGGGGTCGTACTGAGATGAAGAAGACTCTGATTGCCACTGGTTGGCAATCATCTCCGGATCCCACTGGTAATTAGACTGTCGTGGAGGTTCAAATTGTGGTTCCGGCTCCGGCACTGTGGCTGATGTAGGGTTCCGGTAGGCGTGAATGGCCGCCAGCGGAACGAGATACGGACCTGCAGATAAATCAAAGAAGGAAGGATCAGGCAAGGTAATAGTCTCAGGGTGATGTTTATCAAAGAACAATTTGTATTTAAGCGCCCCTTCCCTATTCTTAACAATAAAGTCATGTGCTACCATACTCTTATAATCTAAATAAGCAGTGGGCAGCAATTTTTCTTCTTTTTCATACTGCCTAATAGGTATGTTATAATATGCAGCAAGGCGTGAAGCATAGACACCTCCAAAGATGGGGCCCTTTGTACGGTTCAGACTTAACCGTTTGGCAATAATACCGCCCACACTAACAGTGTTATCACAGAATAAACCATGGAACAAAATAATAATATCATGGACACTAAGGTTTCCATAGTTTCCGCGACCAATTAAGCAACAACTAGCAAATATAGCAAAGTAGCGTAAAACAGGAAAAATGTATGCTAGTGATTCTTGCATCGGAAACCTTCCTAGTTTCCCCTACAGTAATAGTGGCAATAAACCCATCCACATCTTTACGATGTGGTTCCTCTAAACTACCCTCGAAAGGTATTTTGCAAACCTTGCAAAATTCATCTAGTGATATCTTCTTAACCACATCATATAAATGAAACTCTACTGAAGGAGGTGATTCCTTAGGATAATAGTAGAAGTTTTGCACAAAAGTATTGGTGAGTAAGAGATACTGTTCGCGTTGGTCGCGGAGGAAGTCGGTGAGGCCTGCATTCTCAGCCAATTCATAAAAATCATCATAAATCCCGGTTGCTCTCAAGAAATCATTGGAAGGCCATTCACACGGCCGAACCTCCATGGTGCGAGGAAAATTATATTTGGGCCTCTCTGCTTCTTCACTTTGCTTTTCCTTAGAGCTTCGGCTCGATGAGCCCCTCAAAAATCTCTGCATTATTTTCTGAAAAATTCTGAAATTTTTAGTAACTTCAAATAAAAGTGAACCAAGCTCAACAAAATTGATAGCAACTACTCCTACAAGTGCCTAGAGCCTATATCACGCATTAGAACTACTTGGAACCATATAAATTTGACATCCAAGCTCAAGAACATGGTCACCTAGGCAGCACAAATTTGCAATGAGTAAAGCACTAGAACAAAAACTAATTGGACCAATGGAGGAGTCACATACGAAGGAACAATCCCCCCAAGCAGTTTTGTGAGAGGTGCTTTGAGCAAGGAGATCGAAAATCACAGCAAAATGAGCTAGAACTCGTGCTTGAGCTGGATGGTGATTTTTTTTGGGAGGAAGAAGAAGTGTGTGGGTGCAGGAATAAGTGGAGGGGAGCCACCGTGGGCCCACGAGGCAGGGGGGCGCGCCCTGGACCCTCGTGGCCAGGTGCTTGCTCCCCCTGCTGTGTTCTCAGTGCCAAATATTCTCAAATATTCCAGAAAAATCATATTCCATTTTCAGGGCATTTGGAGAACTTTTATTTTCGAGGTATTTTTATATTGCACGGATAACTCAGAAAACAGACAGGAAAATGCTATTTTTACTTCATTCCAACTAAATAACAGAAAGTGAAAGGAGGGTACAGAAGGTTGTGCTTTCTAATTTCATCCATCTCATGCCAATCAAAAGGAATCCGCTAACAAGGTTGATCAGGTTTTGTTAACAAACTCATTCCGACTAACATGGAACCGGAGAAATTTCGAGTGACACTATGTTACCTCAACGGGGATATGCACATCCCCAATAATAAGAATATCATATTTCTTCTTGACAGTAGGAAGAGGAAATTCAAAACCTCCAAAAATAATCGATGGAATTTTTCCAATAGAATTAATACTGTGGACTTGAGGTTGTTTCCTCGGAAAGTGTACCGTATGCTCATTACCATTAACATGAAAAGTGACATTGCCTTTGTTGCAATCAATAACAGCCCCTGCGGTATTCAAAAAAGGTCTTCCAAGAATAATAGACATACTATCGTCCTCGGGAATATCAAGAATAACAAAGTCCGTCAAAATAGTAACGTTTGCAACCACAACATGCACATCCTCACAAACACCAACAGGTATAGCAGTTGATTTATCAGCCATTTGCAAAGATATTTCAGTAGGTGTCAACTTATTCAAATCAAGTCTATGATTTAAAGAGAGAGGCATAACACTAACACCGGCTCCAAGATCACATAAAGCAGTTTTAACATAGTTTCTTTTAATGGAGCATGGTATAGTTGGTACTCCTGGATCTCCAAGTTTCTTAGGTATTCCACCCTTAAAAGTATAATTAGCAAGCATGGTGGAAATTTCAGCTTCCGGTATCTTTCTTTTATTAGTGACAATTTCTTTCATATACTTAGCATAAGGATTCATTTTGAGCATATCAGTCAAACGCATACGCAAAAAGATAGGTCTAATCATTTCAGCAAAGCGCTCAAAATCCTCATCATCCTTTTTCTTGGATGGTTTGGGAGGAAAAGGCATGGGTTTCTGAACCCATGGTTCTCTTTCTTTACCGTGCTTCCTAGCAACAAAGTCTCTCTTATCATAACGTTGATTCTTTGATTGTGGGTTATCAAGATCAACAGCAGGTTCAATTTCTACATCATTATCATTGCTAGGTTGAGCATCATCATGAACATTATCATTAACATTTTCACTTGGTTCATGTTCATTACCAGATTGTGTTTCAGCATCAGAAATAGAAATATCATTTGGATTCTCAGGTGTTTCAGCAATAGGTTCATTAGAAGCATGCAAAGTCCTATCATTTTTCTTTTTCTTCTTTTTAGAAGGACTAGGTGCATCTATATTATTTCTCTGAGAATCTTGCTCAATTCTCTTAGGGTGGCCTTCAGGATACAAAGGTTCCTGAGTCATTTTACCAGTTCTAGTAGCCACTCTAACAACATAATCATTATTCTTACTATTCAATTCATTGAGCAAATCATTTTTAGCTTTGAGTACTTGTTCTACTTGAGTGGTAACCATAGAAGCATGTTTACTAATGAGTTTAAGTTCACCTTTAACTCTAGACATATAATCACCCAAGTGTTCAGTCATATAAGCATTTTGTTTTAAATGTCTACCAAAATAAGCATTAAAATTTCTTGCTTAACCATAAAGTTATCGAACTCATCCAAACATTGGCTAGCAAACTTAGTAGGAGGGATTTCAGCTCTATCATATCTATGGAGAGAATTTACCTTTACTACCTGTGTCGGGTTATCAAGACCATGTGTTTCTTCAATAGGTGATGAATTAAGACCATACTTTTCTTCAACAGGCGGTAAATTAAGACCATGTTTTTCTTCAATAGGAGGTAAATTCTTAACATCTTCAGCTTTAATACCTTTTTCTTTCATAGATTTCTTTGCCACTTTCATATCTTCAGGACTGAGAAATAGAACACCCCTCTTCTTTGGAGTTGGTTTAGGAATAGGCTCACGAGCTGGCTCAGGAAGTGTCCAATTATTTTCATTGGTCAACATATTATTTAATAGAATTTCAGCTTCATCCGGTGTTCTTTCCCTGAAAACAGAACCAGCACAACTATCCAGGTAATCTCTAGAAGCATCAGTTAGTCCATTATAAAAGATATCAAGTATTTCATTTTTCTTAAGAGGATGATCAGACAAAGCATTAAGTAATTGGCGAAGCCTCCCCCAAGCTTGTGGGAGACTCTCTTCTTCAATTTGCACAAAATTATATATTTCCCTTAAAGTAGCTTGTTTCTTATGAGCAGGGAAATATTTAGCAGAGAAGTAATAAATCATATCCTGGGGACTACGCACACAACCAGGATCAAGAGAATTAAACCATATCTTAGCATCACCCTTTAATGAGAACGGAAATATTTTAAGGATATAAAGGTAGCGAGATTTCTCATCATTAGTGAACAGGGTGGCTATATCATTTAATTTAGTAAGATGTGCCACAACAGTTTCAGATTCATAGCCATAAAAAGGATCAGATTCAACCAAAGTAATTATATCAGGATCAACAGAGAATTCATAATCCTTATCAGTAACACAGATAGGTGAAGTAGCAAAAGCAGGGTCATGTTTCATTCTAGCATTAAGAGATTGCTGCTTCCATTTAGCTAATAACTTCTTAAGATCACTTCTATCGTTGCAAGCAAGAATGGCTCTAGCAGATTCTTCATCCAGAACATAACCCTCAGGCATAACAGGCAATTTATATTTATTAGGGGGAGAGTCTTCATCATCACTATCTTCAATATTATCAGTTTCAATAATTTCATTCTCTCTAGCCCTAGCAAGTTGTTCATCAAGAAATTCACCAAGTGGCACAGTAGTATCAAGCATAGAAGTAGTTTCATCATAAGTATCATGCATAGCAGAAGTGGCATCATCAATAACATGCGACATATCAGAATGAATAGCAGAAGCAGGTTTAGGTGTCGCAAGCTTACTCAAAACAGAAGGTGAATCAAGTGCAGAGCTAAATGGCAGTTCCTTACCTCCCCTCGTAGTTGAGGGATACATTTTTGTTTTCTCGTCTTTCAAGTTCTTCATAGTGACCAGCAAATATAAATTCCAAGTGACTCAAAGAATAGAGCTATGCTCCCCGGCAACGGTGCCAGAAAATAGTCTTGATAACCCACAAGTATAGGGGATCGCAACAGTTTTCGAGGGTAGAGTATTCAACCCAAATTTATTGATTCGACACAAGGGGAGCCAAAGAATATTCTCAAGTATTAGCAGTTGAGTTGTCAATTCAACCACACCTGGATAACTTAGTATCTGCAGCAAAGTATTTAGTAGCAAAGTAATATGGAAGTAACGGTAACAGTAGCAAAAGTAATATTTTTGGGTTTGGAGTGATTGTAGCAGTAGCAACGGAAAAGTAAATAAGCGAAGAACAATATGTGAAAAGCTCGTAGGCATTGGATCGGTGATGGAAAATTATGCCGGATGCGGTTCATCATGTAACAGTCATAACATAGGGTGACACAGAACTAGCTCCAATTCATCAATGTAATGTAGGCATGTATTCCGAATATAGTCATACGTGCTTATGGAAAAGAACTTGCATGACATCTTTTGTCCTACCCTCCCGTGGCAGCGGGGTCCTAATGGAAACTAAGGGATATTAAGGCCTCCTTTTAATAGAGTACCGGACCAAAGCATTAACACATAGTGAATACATGAACTCCTCAAACTACGGTCATCACTGGGAGTGGTCCCGATTATTGTCACTTCGGGGTTGCCGGATCATAACACATAGTAGGTGACTATAGACTTGCAAGATAGGATCAAGAACTCACATATATTCATGAAAACATAATAGGTTCAGATCTGAAATCATGACACTCGGGCCCTAGTGACAAGCATTAAGCATAGCAAAGTCATAACAATATCAATCTCAGAACATAGTGGATACTAGGGATCAAACCCTAACAAAACTAACTCGATTACATGATAAATCTCATCCAACCCATCACCGTCCAGCAAGCCTACGATGGAATTACTCACGCACGGCGGTGAGCATCATGAAATTGGTGATGGAGGATGGTTGATGATGACGATGGCGATGGATTCCCCTCTCCGGAGCCCTGAACGGACTCCAGATCAGCCCTCCCGAGAGGTTTTAGGGCTTGACGGCGGCTCCGTATCGTAAAATGCGATGAATCCTTCTCTCTAATTTTTTTCTCCCCGAACACGAATATATGGAGTTGGAGTTGAGGTCGGTGGAGCGTCAGGGGGCGCGCTCCCACCCTTGTGGACAGGTGGAGGCCCCCCTGACGTGGATTCTTCTTCCAGTATTTTTAATATTTTTCAAAAATATGTTCTGTGGAGTTTCAGGTCATTCCGAGAACTTTTGTTTCTGCACATAAATAACACCATGGAAAGTCTGCTGAAAACAGCGTCAGTCCGGGTTAGTTCCATTCAAATCATGCAAGTTAGAGTCCAAAATAAGGGCAAAAGTGTTTGGAAAAGTAGATACGACGGAGACGTATCACCCGTCTCCTGTTACCATCAAACTTAGACGCACAGTTCGAGACCCCCTACCCGAGATCCGCCGGTTTTGACAGCGACAGTGCTCTCACCCGCGAGGAAGGATTTTCAAGGGCAGTTTTCTAGTCAGACTGTTTGTCAATTATTCAGAGAACTAATGCTTCGACGGTTGATCGCTCGCCGGTGGGGCTCATCACTGCTGATATCAAGGAGTTGGCGTCGTTCTTCTCATCTGTTCGCGTTAATCATGTGAATCATTTGTCGAAAGTCGCGACACATATTCTAGCTAGATCTTGTGATTCCTCTAGTGACTCTATTTTTCATGTGACCCCGGATTGTATCCAGGAGGCACTCTCTCTTGATTATACTTGATCAATAAAGCGCGGTATTCCTAAAAAAAGGTTAGACTATGGATTAGGTTGCAACCCCGTGAGGCCGATCCAATTCCTTAGCACGTTTCCAAACTCTGGTAGAGTACCGATAATTGAGAACCGCTCTACTTTTTTCAAAGAACCACTAAAATAGGCTAGTACTAAGCGCTGGCGTGCCGGCCCAATAGTTGGGCCGGTCGGGCCCCAGCCGTCCAATGCAGCGAGCGAGAGTGGTCAGATCTGCGTGCGAGCCCCTTTGTTTCATCCTCTTCCCCTTGAGTCGTCTTTCTCTCAAAACACGCGATGGCGAGCGCCGCCATAAACCGCCCCGCTCCCAGCCATGGGCACACCCCTGTCATTGTTGGTCTGCTTGCAACCACGCCGTCGTCGTTCGCCGTTCGCGTCCCACGCCATGACTGCCTCGTCTTGCATCTCCTGGACATGGACGCTGCTCTGGCAGCGACATTCCTAGCACCGACCGGCATGGTTGCAGCGCGTGGCCCCATGGTTGTAGCATCAGGTTGCGGTACCCCACCATCCTCGCCGACAACGCACGATGCGTGGGTTGTGTCCATCTGCTGCCTCCCTCCCCATCATCTCCTGGACTCCCCTGCTTCACCCACTATAAACTATCACAGCAAAACGAAAAAGGCAGATGTAGCTTTTGTTGATGCCGGTTGTAGTTCACCGAGGCAGCGACCATCGTCATCACAGCACCGTTTCCAACTTTCCTAGGCAATGGTTCCAGCATCTGCATCGTGTGGTTGTAGCTCTGCTAGTAGCCGGTTCCAGCAAAAGAAAAACGTATGCCAGGTCGTAGCACCATGCAGCTTGCGATGAAGGATGTAGCAAATTCCCTCGGCGGTAGTAACAAAAAAGGACGATGGTTGCAGCAAAAAGGTCGCCGTCGTCGCACCATTGCTTGTGAATGCAGCTTCGGTGGTAGTCGGCTCCAGCTTTTTTACCTGCTTGTTCCAGCAATTCCAGCGGACGGTTGTAGTTTACGGCGACACTGGTTCCAACTTCCCCTAGGCAACGTCTGCAGCTTCCAGCGACATTGGTTCCAACATCCCCCCTTCCAATAAACCTCATGGCCGCATGTAGCATCTGCGTTTGCTGTTCCCAGCATCCGGACAGGCAGCACATCAGAGGGCATGGCGTCGTCGCCTCCGGCCACTCCTTGGTGCAAAAATCGGGTGCGGCCGTGTCGAGCGAGAGGTAGACGACGGCGGTAGTGAGTGGGGGAGCGAAAAATCATGCGTGAGATGAAGTCGTGGAGGTGGCGCAATGAAAGAAGGAGAGAAGGAAGAAGTCGTGGAGAAAAAACTAGTGGCTATGAAGAGATAACGGCAAGGAGAGAAAAGGCGTGTGGACCCATGCACGTGGCGCGATGGCGAAGGTTGGATGTGCTCTGATACATCGCACGCCTGACCGGCCGAGCGCTGTCGTACGCAAACGTTTTCAAAAAGACAAACATTTGAAGAAAAGATGAGCTGCCGTTCTCTTTCGCAAAGATGAGCAGCCGGAGTTGAATGTACCCATGAGAAGTTTGTCGGCGACTGAACAGCTTGCTCACTTGTTGGTTACAAATACTACACCACATCTCTGTACACATTCCGTTGGGGCGGTGCTCAGTTCAACAATGGCGTCCGGCTTGGTTGTTGTATCCCAGCCACTGGCTTCCTCTCCAGCCATCTCCTCTCCTATAAATGCCAGCCCTTCCCTCCTCCTTGCAGCACCAGCAGCTAACGCCGAGAACTTCGTCCCACTCTCACCACGTAAGATGTTCTACTCCTCCTAGTATTTCTCGATGGGTAATCACTAATCAGTCAGTCATACTCATATCTTCATACCATCGGTGACGGTGTGCATCTCTCGTTCTCTCTTGATTGTAGCCAGCTGAAGCGATGGCCTCCGGCGGCGGCATGGCAGCACTTCTGAAGAACAAGATGTTCGTCTCCTGCGTGATGCTCCTCGTGGTCCTGCTGATGGCCACGCAGATAGCCGCGGCGGCGGCGGCGGGCGACGAGGGCGGCACGGCACGCCGGCTCCTGCGATGCGGCTACAGAAACTGCAACTGCCGCACTTGCCCCATATATGGCTGGGCGTGTTGCGGCATGTGTTGCTCGGTGTAGGGCGCGGGCGGCGGCACGCACGGCAAGCTCGTACCATTGCTTCGATCGCTCTGTTAAAGGTTTGAATAACGTGCATGTACGGTACGAGGTTGCATGTGGCTGCTGCTGTTTCAACGGTAGTAGTGGTCGTCGTCGTTCGTCGTCATCGGTGTGGTTATGGAGTTCTGGTGATGCTCTTTACAGCCTACTACTAGTATATCAAACTTTGCGTACAATTGTTGTTAGAGCATCTTTAACCGGACCCCTCAAATCCGTCTTAAACACCCGGACAGGTCGTTTGGTCACGATTTTTTGACTCAGACGAGTCTCTAAAACAGGCACTCAAACGCCCGGACTAACTGGCACCCCCTATATTCAGCCCAAATATGGGGCGAATATAAGGACGCCCGGGCACGCCCACCACGTCAGACCCGACAACCTGACCCCATCTCAAGTTGCACCAAATCCCCCCTCCTCCCCCCTTTCTCGAGCTGCCGGATCCATTTGCTCTCTCCTCTGTTCTTTCTCCTCCGCGCCGTTCGGCTCGCAGCTCCACCGCCACGCCCGCTCCGCAGCTGTTCCCAGGCTCTCCGCCGCCAGCTCAGGAAGAGCGCTTTCGTCCTCGCCGCGGGGGACGTTGTCGCCGGCCCGGACACCACCGTGGTATGTCCGACTACTCTCCGGCTCCGCCTTGCGTTTGATGTGTTCGACACATTGACCGACCGGAATTATTGTGATGTTGTTAGGTACATGATGGATTCCGATGCTTCGTCGGACGAGGAGTATTGACCGACGGAGCTTGACCAAATGATTCAAGATGAGTTCTTTGATTCGTCGGATTCAAACGAAGAAGTGGACATGATCATGCTCATGAGCATGCAAGAGGAAATGGACCGGCAAGTGGAGCATATTCTCAACTTCAAGGGCTCAATCAAAGGGAGAAGAGTGATCAACCGGGACAGAGTGTCCGGAGCAAAGCTACTGCACAATGACTAATTTGCTCCCAGACCTGCTTTTCCGGATGATCCATGGTTTCGTCTCCGTTTTCGCGCATTATGGAGGGAGTGGAGGCACACGACGACTACTTCAATCTGAGAAGGGATTGCTGTGGCCAACTCTCTTTCTCGGCCAAGCAGAAGTTCACGGCTGCTCTGAGGATGCTTGCACTTGGTACTGCTGCAGACGCCGTTGGTGAGATGGTCATGATGGGGGAGAGCACATGCCTCAAGACTACTGTCAAATTTGCTCGCGCGGTGGTTGAGGTGTTTGGACCGGAGTATCTCAGAGAACGAAATGCGCAGGACACGGAGAAGTTGTTGGCTATTGGAGAGGCAAGGGGTTTTCAGGAATGCTCGGATCAATTGATTGCACGCATTGGCAATGGAAAAACTGCCCCAAAGGTCTATGGGGAATGTATCAAGGTCACACCAGAGAGGCCACCATCATACTAGAAGCGGTCGCATCACATGACTTATGGATTTGGCATGCTTTCTTTGAAATGCCCGGTTCTCACAACGACATCAACGTGCTTCAACAATCTCCGGTGTTCAGGAGGCTTTGCAATGGGGAATCACCGCCGTGCAACTACACCATCAACGGTCGGGACTACAACATGGGGTACTATCTTGCCGATGGTATCTATCTCAGTGGGCGGCGTTTGTGAAGACCATATCCGTGTCACGTGGCAATAAACAGAGCCACTTTGCAACAATGCAGGAAGCTGCTAGGAAGGACGTGGAGAGGGCATTTGGTGTGCTTCAGGCTCGTTGAGGAATTGTGCGGAGCGCTGTAATGATGTGGGAATCAGAAAGTTTGTGGCAGCTGATGGCATGTTGTGTTATTCTGCACAATATGATTGTCAATGATGAGGGTGATGGTATAGCCCAAACCCATGATTTCGAAGCACCCGAAGAACAAGTTGAAATCCCAGAAGATCAAGATGCGGCTTAGCTTATGAACTTTCTGCAGATGCATCAGAATCTTCGAAATCAGCAAATGCACATGCAGCTACTCAATGATGTTGTGGAGCACATGTGGATCCACAAATGCAACCAAGGAGGCAATGCTTGAGTTTGGCAGTTCAAATAAATTTTATGTAAACACTATGTATGCTTTATACCAACATTTGTTATTTACGTCCGACATTGTGGTGCATGATTGACGTGTATGTATTTGCATGGATTTAAGAGTCCGGATTTAAGATATGTGGATGCACGAAAGGAAATACGAGGGCCCATCTGGATGCGTCCACAGGCGTGCCCGGACACGTTCGCGGGCGTTTGAGGTGCCGGATTTGCCAAGTCCAGTTATAGATGCTCTTAGATGTTGGCCTTTTGTAGCTGCAAAATTGCTTAAGATATCCCTAACGATTATTATTTTTAACCCTGAGGCAATAGCTTTGGTCGTTTCAGTTAATAAAAAGAAATTATTGCTCAGTTTATTACCAAAACCCGGATAAAAAATGATGCAATGATACAACAAGCATATGCCAAACCTCCTATTGTGGACTACGCGCCCGAAAGCCACAACTACCACCTTATAAACACAAACAAACAAGGAACAAGCCGGCCTTCTAGCTCTACCAAAAAGAAAAATCCATGACTGCCATGGACGACACACGCATGGGCGAGTTGGGTGTTGTTCCTATCCCGACTCCTCCCCTAACACCTAGCTCGCTCAAGGGGGCGGTCATGCGAAACCCTATTTGCCGCCCCCGTCTCCTCCTCTCCCCACCCAACTCGCAGTCGTCGGAGGAAGCCGGCGAGCAAAGCCTGGCTGGTAGATGTTTGTGGCGGGTTCACCTTATTGTGTTGCGGGACTCAATCGCATTGTGGCGACCATGAACTACGCACGCATGGGAAAAAGTTGGATAATGGGTGGCGTCCCTGAAACATCTAGGTGGTAGCCATGCCCGAGCAGTTCTGCGGGGAGTGCGACGGCCAGTCGTGGTGTCGATGATGCTGGCGGTGATTTACGGTGGAGGCTTTTCGTTCCCTATTTGTCAGGGCGGTGAATCTTTTCGGCTCCCATTTCCTGGCAGTAGCGACGACCCATCTTCCTAGTCCTTGTAAGGAGGCGATTTGCACACTGGTATGGTCGCATACGCATCGATTATTTTTCTCTAAGTGACGTAACCCTAGGATGCTAGCCATCTCTACGGGAGCGCAAGAGTGACATGGTTTAATTCGATTTCCCCCACACGGTGGGGTTTGGAGTGCTCGCCCTGGCCAAGGATGGCGTCTGCAAAAGCAGATCTAACGACTCAACTTCTTCTTGATGCGTTGGTTTGACCCTTTGTCCGAGGTGCCCTATGTGTTGGAAATATGCGTTAGAGGCAATAATATTATTATTATTGTATTTCCATATTCATAGTTAAGAGTTTATATCTATGATATAACTGCTATGATCCTGGAATATGTGATTTAGTGGAAAACTCATATGCACGTGTGGAATGATAAATGGTAAATAAAAGGTTCCTACTCTCACCTCTAACACTAGCTCAAGTGTTGTTGTTGATCACGTTTTCCGGATTTTAGGATATTGTTAAGTGTAACGATAGTCCTGAAACAACATTGAGATTATGACGTTGGAAGAACGATCATATTGAATTGACCCAATCTTGTTTGTTATGAATTGAGTTAATATCGTCTGCATTCAATTGTAATAATACGGAGTGTTAACGTGTGATATTTCTCCTTAGACCATGGGAGTATCGTGGTCACTTCTTACCGTACGATTGGCTTTGGAGTTTCTCAAACGTCACCTTTAACACGGTGATTATAATGACAACTTACAGGTTCATCAGAAAGTTTGACAAGTGACACGACAGCTCGAGAGTGGGATTTGCTCCTCCGACGATGGAGAGATATTATTAGGGCCCTCTCGGTGTGACGACATTAATCATCATCTGGCCAGACACAGGTGACTACGTCACGAGGATGCCGAAAAACAATAACGAGAAAGAAGAACAGATTTCGGTATTGTGAGCTTGGTGATGACTCAGGAGGATACTGATGCATCCCGGGTTTTTTGAAATATCGCGAAGCGAAAGGAACATCACATGATAACCAAAGGTTCACTCGAATATCATTCTTGTGCTCATAGGGATTGATATGGACGTCCACGGTCCCGCTATCGGTCATTGAACGAACGGTTTCATTCATGTCTATGAGTTACCGAACCTACGGGGTCACAAGCTTAAGGCAATCACGATCTTCTAAGTGTTAGTAGGAAGGAGTGATGATAATACATTTGTGGAATTATTTCATTAATATTCGGAATAGTTCCGAGAGGATTCGGAAGCGTTTCGGGGTCACCGGAAGGGTTTTGGTGAATATCGGATAATACCGGGTATTGCCGATTAATTTATATAGGTGGAAAATATTTTCAGATATGTTAAATTATATATATATATATATATATAATGGTCTGAAAATATTTAGAACTATTTTATATTTAGTTTAGTATCAACGGGCCTAAAAAGGCCAAGTGGTGGATGGCAACTTGGGCCAAAAAGGCCCAAGTGGGAAAGTGCCTCCTTCCTTAGGGAAGGAGTCTGGATTGGGTTAAGGGAGGAGCCAGACTCCTCCTCCCCTATGGCTGGTGCACCAAGGGGGATTCCTTTTCCTTGGTGGCTGCCCTCCCTCTCCCCTAAACCTATATATACATGAGGTATTGTGCTCTTTTGTTACACAAGTTTTGGAGCCTTCTCTAGTTCTTCTAGTTCTAGTTCTAGTTGGTCCTAGTTGACTAATTAGAGCTAGGCTAATCCTCTTGTCCTCATAATTTAGAAGTCCAGTGTGGTTCTAGTATCCTCCCTCTAATTCTCCGGCGACGATTAGCTCTGGATGGCGAAGTGCTGCCAGATCGTGAAGGCTGAACGCTTGAAACCAAGTAGAGAGGTCGTGCTTTCAGTCTTCGGTTCGAGGGACTGTTCGTGCGCGATATGAGGGATCGTTCATCGACGGTTCGAGGGACTCCAAGTATGATCTAAACCGACACGTTGTTCTTCCAATGCAACTCGGTGACGGTAACGATCGTGATCCCAACCCGTAATGCATCTTCATATTGATCTTGGGTGATCGTAGGTGTTTTTGTTTTGTTTTCTACTACGTTCTCCAAGAGTGGCATCATGAGTGGTTTTATGAGTAGATGCAGGTTGCGATCTAGACCACATGTGATTGTGAGGGTTGATGTTCTTGCTATGCTTCCCTCGAGTGTTGCTTTGGTTCAATTCATCGACGGCATGGTGTCGCTTTGTTACAAGGTTCTGACAATCGATCGGCTCTGGCTGTCGGCGATCTGCTAACAGTTCCTTGGGCTTCACCATAGTTGAGAATAGTGAACTGTCGCGTACACAAAAGGGTGTCGAAGATGGATGATCTTCTAGGGGGTCACACGTATTGACGAAGTTTAGTGTGGGGCTAGAGATTTTAATTAAATCTCTTGTTTCACACACCCCGAAACTTAATCTAGCATCAAGAATCATTGTCTAAATTGTGGACCTAGCTAGTGTTACTTGTTAAAACTCGTTAAAAACGTAAATAAAATTGTGCCAAAACTAAATAGGGGACGTCTAACTTGGTTTTGCAGGGTATGCATATGATGTGGTATAGCCTTCGTCATGATAATGACTTTATGTATGAGATGGTTATATGTTGTAATGTTAAGTGGCCTGCGCGTCACGTCATGATGGCTGGATCCACAAGATTGCCACGTTAATGTAAAATTCGTAGAGATAGCCTAAAGGTTACAGGTAACAATGGCAACCATACATGGAGGACCCGACGAGGAGAAGGTGTACATGGCGCGGGATGAGGAGCTATAATTTCGTGCCCCGGCAGAATTTCTGAAATTGGTGCCATGGTAACATTTTTGAAACGGTCGCCATGGCAACGTTTTCTGAAATTGCCGCCACAGCAACATTTTTGAAACGGTACCCATGGCAATAAAATATTGGCCATTACGACGCTTCAAATGGGGATTCAAGATGATCATGGAGATTCCTGGCACCCAGGGCTATACTATATCATGCTTTTATGAGCTGCCTGAGGTGTTTATCCCGTTTATTGTCTGCACCATTTGATTGTGTAGTAGTCTATTATTAGGGTGACCTCTCACAGTAAATTTCAAGTCAAAAGGTGCTCTTCCGAGTGTTGCAACCGTCTGCGACATTCTAGCATCTCGGAGTGTGTTATGTCCACAAGAGTACAAACGATTTGAGAGGTGTAAGATGGAGATGGTCAGACCATCTATGCAGATAGCACTCGGTTGTCTTCAAATTATAGCAAAATCGTTCTGAGCTCGGAGCACAAAGCATCAGAAGATGAACAAGAGTCATATGGTGATATGATAGGCAATAGTTTGCCCACTGGTCAAAATTCTCGTCATCAGTGATATCCACATCCATGGCTGAGAACTAGATTTGGATCTTGAATCACTTAAAATCAATTATGAGAGATATTGATTTGAGTGAGAGCACAATTATGTATTAATTTAGTTTAATCACTAGTGCAAATAAATTATGAATAATGTCTATGTGTACTTTGCATTATAGTTGTAGAATTATGGCCCACGGTTCCACCTTTGTTATTAAAATCGATTGGCTGTTATTTATCTGGTTGAATCCTCGTGATTGAGAGGATCGTCCTCTAGAGTGCCAAGAAGGATTTTGTCCAACTGCATGCTTGCAATGTTCTCCTCCCATGGATGAGGAGACTCACGTCCTTTAATCTGAAAGCTAGAATTGCATTACGGTCTGCTCGCTACCGAGAAACCCGAACTTCAAAAATGTTTGGGATAGTTATGTGATATTCTTTGAACTGAAAATTGTTTTCAGAAACAAACAAAAGAAGGTTAAAATATATGTGATATCTAAAAAAGTTTTTTGTTTGCAAGACCTAGTGAACTGTTCAACTATGTTTGAGACTGAAATGCGTAAGACCCGGAAGAACGCCAACCATGAGTTGATGGCGAGAACTTAAAGAGAAAGAACAAAACCGAAGGATGTAATGAGACTTACATACCTAGGGAAGTTTGGGGCTCGCGCCACTCTTAAAAGTAAGATGGTTCTTCTGTTGAGTGGGAGAAATATTGTAAGTAAAACTAAGTATTTAGAGGCAGAAAAAAAGAAGTCTGGAATGCCCAGCTCAGGTATGAATATCATACAAGTTATAAGATGTAGAGAAAGTCGGTCATATAAAACGTGATTCTTGAGAATAGTGATTAAATTGTTATTAAACACTAAATTCTTCAAAATTGTGGTTAAAAGTTGATCACAAGAATACCGACTCGATTACATGTTGTTGCGAATGGATGCAAGAATTACTACGGCCTAATGACCAACCAATTAATGAGGTTAAAATACATGTTAAATTTTTTGTAATAGTTATGACACTCTTTCATCAACATATTACCTCTGAATTTGTTCTCATAATTCATTTTAGAGTTTTGTACACTCTAGCCCATTGCATAGAAGTTGCAAGGAGGTTGTTCATTAGAAAACAATAGTTGTTCGATGTAATGAACAAAAGGGCCATACTCCTATTGTGATTAGGATTGAAGTTATGAATATTGATGATAGAATTGAACATCAATAACACCGATGCTAAATGTCACAAGACTAAAAATACCACATATGTGTATGGCATGGCATTTAGTCACATTGGAGAAACCCGCATGGAGAAATTTCATAGTGATGGATTTCGGAGTCATATGATTATGAATCATCTAACACTTGCAACTTTCGTCCAAATAGTGAAGTAAACTAAAATACCATTCACAACCCATAAAGAACGAGCAACAAAAATAATTGGGAATATGCATGTTGATGTATGTAGTCCAATAAGTGTTGTTGCAAACAGTGGATTTATCTATCTTCAAGGATGACTCAAGTAGATATTTATATTTACTAACCGAGACATAAATCTAGATCTTTTGAAATGTTTCAAAAAGATTTTTAGAAAGAAGTAGAAATTATTGTAACTAGAAAATTGTGTTTCTAAAATTGGATTGCAGAAAAGAATATTTGAGTTCCAAATTTATCAAATGTCTGATGAGCTATAAAAGAATTTTATAGCTTGCAACTCCTAGAAACACCACTAAGAGTAGAGTGTTTTGAGTAGATGTAATCAAGCTATGTATGACATGGTGAGATCAGAGATGACATTGATTGTTCCACCAATATACTTTCAATATGATGCTTTAGAGACCATGGCTTTTACACTGAAAAGAGCGCCATCAAATTTGTTGAAATAATTGCTAATTTGTAAGTTATCCCAAATGGTTGGGTATTCCTCTATCACTACGCCGAGGTAAAGTGTTTTGTCATAGAGTGTGGAAATTTTGAATAAAATATTTTCTGCAAAAGAGTGAGTGGGAGGATAGTGCAATTCGACAAGATTATAGAATCTTTGTGATTAGGTCAAAGAAAAGAAATGCTAGAAGTAGTTCTAAAATTTCTTACTGTGACTGATATAGAAGCCTCTACATAGGATATAGAGACTTTGGTCAAACGTGCAACTAAACTATGTAGGTTGGAAAATTGTAGAAACCTTCCAGGTGTGCAAAACAAATATTGTTCAAACAAACAATGAACCTATGATACACAGAGAAGCGTTGATGGGCCCTGACTCCGGAATTGGCTATACGCAAAAATAACCTAAAATCTAAAAAGTGGCCGCGCACCAACTAGACGAACCGGGCGGCCGGCCCGCGACCGCACGATCACTTGCGATCGGCCTCGCGCGAGCGCCAGGTGTCGCCTAGTCGGTTTCGTCCAACCGCATGGTCGTGGGCGGTTTGTCCTCATCCGGACGAGCGTGGACCCACATGTCAGCGGGCGTGGCGTAGATCGTGGGCGGCCGTTTTTGAAACGCGAGCCATTCTCGCTCTTTCTCCCCCATTCTCTCCTGTTCCTCCCCCATTCTCCGCTCCTCTCCTCCGCCCTCGCTCTCGCTCCGCGGTGAATCGCGTCGCGGCTCTCCAAATCTCCGGTGGACCGCGCGGGGATTCGCTGCTGGCCCTCATCGGCGTTGCAGGTATCCAGTGCATCTCTCCTTTGTCTGTCTCGTCGCCGGGGGTCTAGGTCATCTCGAGGTCATCGGCGGCGGAAATGGCGGGCTGGGATTCCTAGGGTTTTTACGGTTTCTGTGGCATCAACTTCCTCGCATGATCGTTTTGGTGTAGACGTTTTTTGGGTGGGATGGGTGTGCTTCCGTTCGACTCTTATGTCATTGGATCTGTAATGGTGGGTGAAAGAACATGCGGTGCCCCCATGTTTGGTTTTGGTAATTGATGACAATCTCTATGGACTAATGGTTGCCTTGAGTTATATTTGAAGGATTTGTCCATAGGCATTTCTTGAAGTTCATGTGTTGGTTTCAAGGAGTTTATGTGGTGACCAAGGTGTTATTAAGGAATTATCCAAAGATTGGTCATGTGAGAGTTGAGCTTATTGCAAGCATGTCTTGGAGAAGAAGATTGTGTGATCATTCATATATATCTTCAAGACATCATCCAAATGAAGAGAGTTGAAAAGATTCATGGTTGATCAAGACTAAGTCAAGAGTGAATCAACTTGATCAACTCACAAAGCATAGAAGATGTACCGAGAGGGATCAAGCGATCCCATGGTGTGGTAAGCATTGTCAATTACGCTTTGTGTACTAACCCATGATCTTCGTGAGAGTTCTTTGTGGGGTTAGGTTGCGGTGTGCAAGTTCAAGTGAAGCATCATGAAGAGATCAAATGCTTGAAGCTTGCCGTCCATTGTGGTGACAATGGACTTGTGAAGATGTTGCGGTGTGCAAGTTCAAGTGAAGCATCATGAAGAGATCAAATGCTTGAAGCTTGCCGTCCATTGTGGTGACAATGGACTTGTGAAGATGTGCGGAAGAGTGGCTCACCCATAGTGGAGCATGGGGGAGCAATCAACTAGTCTTCATCGAGCCAACGCAACCAAGAAAGGTGGTCCAACTTGAGGGAGTCAAGATCGTCATCATCTAGCTCAAGTGGACCATGTGCAAGGCAAAGGTTTGCTCTTGATAGGTTTTCTATTTTACCGGTCTCATGATGGTAGTTGGGAGACCGGGTTATAGGATCGATTGCCGTACTATCAAGGGGGGCTCTCGATGAGTAGCTTGATCGTATCGTTCATAGAGAGCTCAAACCATTGCATCCTTGCATCATCTTTATTGGTTCTTGTTTGGTTCTTCTCTTTGTGAGTTTTGGAGCTTATGGTCATCTTGATGACAAGCTCGAGTTCATCGAAAACGGAGTTCACTCGCATCTTCAATGATGTTTTCGATGTTGGAGGTTATGCCGGTTCTTCTTGGTTGGAGGTTTCACTCCTCTATTTGTTGGCATACCTCCCCTGCCTCTTCTTACTATAACCACTCGCTGTTTTGATGCTACTCATCGTCTTGTATCCAACAAGCTTGAGTTTGCTCAATTCGGAGCTCATATGAAGAAGTTTTGGCTGTTGAGTTTTCCACGGTGATACGTGGAAGTTACAAGTTGAGAAGCTTATTACTCTTGGGTGCTTGGTGCCCTTGAGCTTGTTCCTCTTGGGTGCTTGGGCGCCCTAGACGGTTGGTGGTGTTCGGAGCTCAATCATTGTGGTGTAAAGCTCCTGGCAAGCGTCGGGGTCTCCAATTAGGTTGTGGATATCGCCCCGAGCAATTTGACGGGTACCGGTGACCGCCCCCAAGGGTTGCCAAAGTGTACGGGTTCGGTGACCGCCCCCAAGGGTTGCCATTTGTACAGGTTCGGTGATCGCCCTCAAGGGTCCCTTAGTGGAATCACGGCATCTTGCATTGTGCGAGGGCGTGAGGAGATTACGGTGGCCCTAGTGGCTTCTTGGGGAGCATTGTGCCTCCATACCTCTCCAACCGGAGATTAGCATCCGCAAGGGTGTGAACTGCGGGATACATCGTCGTCTCCGCGTGCCTCGGTTATCTCTTACCCAAGCCCTTTACTTATGCACTTTACTTTGTGATAGCCATATTGTTTCTTGTCATATATCTTGCTATTGGGGATCGTAGCAGAATTTTAAAATTTCCTATGCATCACCAAGATCCATCTATGGAGTATACTAGCAACGAGGGGAAAGGAGTGCATCTACATACCCTTGTAGATCGCGAGCGGAAGCGTTCAAGTGAACGGGGTTGATGGAGTCGCACTCGCCGTGATCCAAATCACCGATGACCGAGTGCCGAACGGACGGCACCTCCGCGTTCAACACACGTACGGAGCAGCGACGTCTCCTCCTTCTTGATCCAGCAAGGGGAAAGGAGAGGTTGATGGAGATCCAGCAGCACGACGGCGTGGTGGTGGAAGTAGCGGGGATCTCGGCAGGGCTTCGCCAAGCTTCTGCGAGAGGGAGAGGTGTTGCAGGGGGAGAGGGAGGTGCTAGGGGCTGTGGTTCTTGCTGCCCTCCCTCCCCCTCACTATATATAGGCCCCCTGGAGGGGGGGCGCCGGCCCTGGAACCCATCTATAAGGGGGGGGCGGCGGCCAGGGGGGAAACTTGCCCCCAAGTCAGGTGGGGCGCCCCCCACCCGTAGGGTTTCCAACCCTAGGCGCAGGGGGAGGCCCATGGGGGCGCCCCAGACCACTAAGGGCTGGTTCCGTTCCCACTTCAGCCCATGGGGCCCTCCGGGATAGGTGGCCCCACCCGGTGGACCCCCGGGACCCTTCCGGTGGTCCCGGTACAATACCGGTGATCCCCGAAACTTTCCCGGTGGCCGAAACTGGACTTCCTATATATAATTCTTCACCTCCGGACCATTCCGGAACTCCTCGTGACGTCCGGGATCTCATCCGGGACTCCGAACAACTTTAGGATTTCCGCATACTAATATCTCTACAACCCTAGCGTCACCTAACCTTAAGTGTGTAGACCCTACGGGTTCGGGAGACATGCAGACATGACCGAGACGCCTCTCCGGTCAATAACCAACAGCAGGATCTGGATACCCATGTTGGCTCCCACATGTTCCACGATGATCTCATCGGATGAACCACGATGTCGAGGATTCAATCAATCCCGTATACAATTCCCTTTGTCAATCGGTACGTTACTTGCCCGAGATTCGATCGTCGGTATCCCAATACCTTGTTCAATCTCGTTACCGGCAAGTCACTTTACTCGTACCGTAATGCATGATCCCGTGGCTAACTCCTTAGTCACATTGAGCTCATTATGATGATGCATTACCGAGTGGGCCCAGAGATACCTCTCCTTCATACGGAGTGACAAATCCCAGTCTCGATCCGTGTCAACCCAACAGACATTTTCAGAGATACCCGTAGTGTACCTTTATAGTCACCCAGTTACGTTGTGACATTGGGTACACCCAAAGCACTCCTACGGCATCCGGGAGTTACACGATCTCATGGTCTAAGGAAAAGATACTTGACATTGGAAAAGCTCTAGCAAACGAACTACACGATCTTTTATGCTATGCTTAGGATTGGGTCTTGTCCATCACATCATTCTCCTAATGATGTGGTCCCGTTATCAATGACATCCAATGTCCATAGTCAGTAAACCATGACTATCTGTTGATCAACGAGCTAGTCAACTAGAGGCTTACTAGGGACACGTTGTGGTCTATGTATTCACACATGTATTACGATTCCCGGATAACACAATTATAGCATGAACAATAGACAATTATCATGAACAAAGAAATATAATAATAACCATTTATTATTGCCTCTAGGGCATATTTCCAACACTTGCTATCACCTAAGTAGGTTTTCTTGCTTAGCATAAGTTGTTGGTGCACATAGGTGAGCCTAGTTGTTGTAGGTTTTGTGCTTGACAAATTAACCGCTAGGTTTATTCCGCATTTGTTCAAGCCTAAACCATAATTATTTTAAAGCGCCTATTCACCCCCCTCTAGGCGACATCCACGATCTTTCAGTGGGGTTCGTGGGGGGAATGCGTTTGTTGTTGGTGCAGGTGGTTGTTGGATTTGCGCTCGAGGCAGACGTCCGCGACTGCCCTCTGCTATCCTCCCTCTCTCTCTCTCTCTCTCTCTCTCTCTCTCTCTCTCTCTCTCTCTCTCTCTCTCTCTCTCTCTCTGTCTCGTCGCCGGTGGCGAGGTGGTGTCTAGGTCGACGGGTGGCGGATGTGGCGGGCTGCATAGAGGGGGAGCCCTTGCTGTGTTTTGCTTCGTTTTTGTGCGGTAGTGGTGGTGGTGGTTTTTGTCCCGCGATTCGTCCTTGATTCGTTATTCATGGCCGCTGCGGGAAGTTTATGAACTGGTTGGCTATGCATTTGCGGTTCTGTGAACTTGCTGTCTCTTAGTTGTGTTTGAGTTTGTAGAAGTTGCTGTGTAGTTGGTAGACACTTGTGTTCCAGTTGCACAAGTTGTTCGTTCTTAGTTAGATATATGTTTGAACTAGTTGGTATTCATTTTTAGTTCGGTTGCACAAGTTGATGTACCCAGTTGGCTGATTTTGAAGTTGTTGTAAAATATTGTTAGATGTGCGTAATGTTGTGCGCAATGTATTGGCTGATTTGAAGTTGTTGTACAAAGATTTAGGTAGAGAGGATTTTCTATTAGTTGCACAAAATTCTATCCAGTTGGCTTCATTCATATAGTAGTTGGTTGTCCCTATGTTCTGCAGTTGCACCAGTTTGTGCTAGTTGGGTGTCTACACACTGTTCAGTTGCACAAGTTGCCTGCTTAGTTGGCTGCATCACTTTTACTAGTTGGCTGTCCATATGTTCTACACCTGCACTAGTTGTCCCGCTTAGTTGGTTTGCTGTTTTGCACTAGGTTGACCGTCTATATGTTGTTCATTTGCACAATTAATTGGCTGCATCCATATACTAGTTGGCTGTATATATGCTGTTTTTGAGTTGTACAAGTTGCTCTGCTTTCGTGGTCAAGTTGTTAATATGGTCTACCCAATCTGTCAGTCTTGTTGTGTATATGGTTGTTCATGTGTGTTTCCCCTGCTGTGTGCAACCAGGGTCCATTATTTGTGCATACAATGCCTGCCAATTTTCCAATATTGTTTATTCTTGTTGCACAAGTTCTGTTTTGTCCCAGTTGCACAAGTTATCATAATGAGCTTGTTGCCTTTAGTTAACTATTTTCTGCCTAGTTATTACTTTGCCACAGTTAAACTTTAGTTGGTTTATATGATTTTTCCTAGTCCTTCTTCAAGTTTTATGCCGAGTTCATGTTGCTGTTTGTTAGATGTGTGCATGATGTGTGCAATGCAATGGCTGATTGAACTTGTTGTATATGTTTGTAGTTGCACAAAATTCTCCCCAGTTGGTTGCATCCATATATTAGTTGGTTGTCCATATGCTCTGCAGTTGCACTAGTTGTCTTGGTTAGTTGGTTTACTGTTCCTAACTGTTTGTACTAGTTGGTTGTCTACACGCTGTTCAGTTGCACAAGTTGCCAACTGATTTGGCTGCATCACTATACTAGTTGGTTGTCCATGTGTTTTACAATGGACACTAGTTGCCCTGCTTAGTTTGCTTGCTGTTTTGTGCTAGGTTGTCTGTCTATGCGTTGTTCAGTTGCACAAGTTGCCTGATTAGTTGGCTGCATCCATGTACTAGTTGGTTCTATACTTCATTTTGCGCATCTTCTAACTATGTTTTCTTTTCTTGTATTTTCCCCACAAGCTAAAAATGGTTATAATAGGAGGAGGAGCTGATGGCAATGAAGGAGATGTATTTTTCTCATTTTTTTTGCATATTTGAGTTGTTTTCAACTTATCCATGTATGCTTATGTCCTTTTTTTCATGTTTTTTTGGTTGCATAATTAGGGTTCTGGAAGTCAGTCCCTTCGCCGGAGGACAAAGCGTGCTGCTAATCGCCAGCCACGCCTAAAACATAGTGTTGAGCAGGGATAGGAAGTTCAGGTAAGGGCATGCTGATTACACATTCACCTTATTTTGGGTCATATAATAATTTTTTGTCCCACACCCATGTTTTTTTATTTTCTTAGGATGTTGATCGGTTTCGGGTTGTAAAGCAGACTAAACATGCAGCAGCAACAACAGCAGGGCGAGCTGAATCATCTACTAGGGTAAGTAAATCTTTGAATATCAATGTTTCTTGGGTTTTTAGGGGCTAATGAATTTATGATGCTCTTGGCACAACTATTTTTGTTCCAGTTGCTCAATTACCATCTTGTAGTTGACATCACTGGTCATCTTGATGTACATATAGTTTTCACAGAAGTTGACATCTTTGTAGTTGACATCATTTTTCACCATTTTTGTGCAGGCAACAGTTGGTGGAGGAGCTGCCTCATCTTCCACAGCAGATGCTGAGGTATGTGGTTTTTTTGCGTGTGTTTATGAGCTATTGAACTGTTTCTTGCAAACATTTTTTTAGTTGCTGTTATATTCTTTCCAACATCATGCTTTATCGTTTCACATCCCCTGGAACTTTCTGTAGTTGTCAGGTCTAGTATGTTTTCCTAGTTTTCTTGCTGTTTGCACACTGGTAGTCTTCAGTTGCCATGATGAGCTTTCTTAGTTGCAAAAAAACACCATATCAGTTGGCATGATCCATTTTATGTTTATATAGTTTTTGCAATACTGGTCCACACGATCATTGCTAGTTTTTTCACAGTTCAGTTTTCTGTCCTGTGTTTATTTTTTTATTTTTTCATCATCAGGCCAGCGTTGAAGGAGTTGAGGTGGCCGCCCGGGAAGATGTGGAGCGACCATCACAAGCTGGCAGGTTAAGGGCATCACCAGGGTGGTTTGCGAAGTTCAACAACTCGCTATCCCCGCTACAGAAGTCAGAGCTAGTTTCAAGGTTGTTTGGGGGCCTGTTGAACTTATCAGATACACTTCCAGGGGACTTCAGTAAATTCCTGGTGCAGTCCTACCAGCCAGAGACATCTGAAATGGTGTTCCCACCAGGGGAAGTATCCGTGTCGATGCTGACAGTGTTCAAAGGGTATTTGATCTTCCTAACAGGGGTCTAAAAGTCCGTTATAAAGTTGACAAGGATACAACTAGGAGATTCAGAGAGACTTTCAACATAACTGGAAGTTCTCATCCCCAGATCAGTACATGGACCAAGATGATTAAGGATATTGGGGGAAGAACGGATGACACATTCTTTATGGCTTGGCTTGCGGTTGCATTCAACACTTTCCTAGCACCAACCACGGCCCTGAGGCTGAGCCCAAAGTGCTACGGACTCGTGCTAGATCATGAAAACCTCAAGAACATGAACATCTACCTTTTTGTAGCAGAACACATCAATGAAGCTTTCCGGAACATGGACCAGGCGAAGCAAACTGTTTGCTGCTGCTTGTATCACTTGATGGTGAGTGAAAACTAGCACTTCAATGTGTTTTTCTTCTTTTTGTGCAGTCATAGTTTCTGAAAATACCCCTCATAATAACTGAAATTTGGTTTTTCTTTTTTGGTTCTACGGTAGATCATATACCTTGACGCACTCGTTCATGACATCCCAGTAAGCAACTGTGCTATACGATCGAATGCATGGGACAGTAACCTAATTGCCAAGGTGATCAAGAAGGACACGATCTCTCCTGGTGTGTTCGGCAAATTACAAGTGAGTTCCCTTTTGTTTTTTTTCAACAGTGGCTATTTTTATGTTCTATTCATTTCTGCCCAGTTTTAATTCCTTGGTAGGTGCATATACGATTTTGAGACCAGCTTTTCGACACTTCTTGGTAGTTGCGCAAAAACTGTAATCAGTTGGCACAATAATGCCTATAGTTGCACAGCTTGTAGCTCTAGTTTGGCATGTGGTCACATGTTTCAAGTTGCACAGTTTTACTTATGTTGTTGCACAGATGTGTGACAACAGTTGGCAGAAAATTCAATTGCTGATTGAACTAGTTTTTGGTTTAGTTGATCAAAATTCTACCTAGTTGGTTGCATCCCTTTTTTAGTTGGCTGTTCACATGTTCTGCACTTTGCATTAGTTGTCTCCCCATTTGTACTAGGTTGGTTGTCTATTAGTCTGCTTAGTTGGGGGTTGGCTGTCCTTATGCTCTGCAGTTGTTTGCATATGTTGTTCAGTTGCACAAGTTGGTAGAAATTTAGGTAGACACTTTTTGGTAGTTGCGCAAAAACTGTAATTAGATGGCACAATAATGCCTGTAGTTGCACATCTTGTAGCTCTAGTTTTTGGCATGTGGTCACATGTTCATTTTTGTATGAGACATCATATGTTTCAAGTTGCACAGTTTTACTTATCTTGTTGCACAGATGTGTGACAACAGTTGGCAGAAACATTTTTTTAGGTGACCTCTTGGGGGTGCACTTCTTTTGGTTTTGTGCAGTTGCATTCATGTAGAATCCTGTCTACCCAACATTTTGTTGTAGTTGCACAAGTTATAACATTCTGTTTTTCCTTCAACACAATATCTGCTTTGATAACCTTGTCCTTTTCTTTTTCTCCTTTTCACATCAGCTTAAAGAGGAGTATAGGGGCACGGAGCAGACACCGCTGTTTGGTGGTCTTTTGCAAGCTCAAGCATTCGTTGCATCCAAATTACCACTAACGTACAATCCCCAAGTAAGTCTTTTGCATAAATCAGTTTTGATCATTTACCAACATTTCTTTTTTTTAACTGTTTATAATTGAATGAGTACTCAATTTGTTGATGCAGAAAAAGGCAAAGATTGCCAAAGTGGTCAATGACTTGTGCAAGGCAGTAACTGAACAGGTTGGCACCTTCATTGAAGCAGTTGCCAAGATCGATGATGAGGAACCGGATGTTGATCCATATGTACAGCAGACATCAACGGGAACTGCTCCGTCACGCCGTGCTCCAAAAAGGAAGATACGGGTTTCACCTATACCAGAAGAAGAAGAGTTCGCTGAGGAGGAGTCAGACGAAGATGATGAAATGGAAGTACCACAAGATGTTGAAGACGACGGGGAGTCGGATGAGGATGAATCAGAGGAGGAGGACAAAGAGGAGGAGGACAAAGAAGAAGAGGATGATGATGATGATGATGATCAGGAGGAGGAGAAGGAAGGGAAGGAGGAGGAGGAAGAGGAGGACAAAGGAAAAGAGGACAAAGGAGAGGAGGAGGGCAAGGAAGAAGATAGTGAGGCAGAGGAGGAGGAACAAGAAAATGAAGGCCAAAGAAGGAGATGGAAACAAAGCTGCAGCAATCGATGGTAGTGAGGGGGAAGGAGAGGACGGGGAAGAAGACGAGGATGCCGGTCCTGATGATCAAGAGGGATGCAATGGAGGCAGTGACAGTTCAGATGATGATGATGACAACGCCCCTGGTTCTGGTGGTACAGGCGGCAACACAACTAGATCTACCAACCCTGCCAGCAGCAGCAACTCAATGAGCAGCAGGAGCACACTACAGATGTTGATTGACAAAACTTGCTGGAAAGACAAGAATCTACCAAAGTCAAAGAAAAATGATGAAGCGGAGTCTCGGGGCAGCATTGACATGTTCAAGCTGTGCAACATGAAGCCAGCTTTGCCAACCACCTTCCCCGTGCCAGATTTCCACGAGCGAGAGTTGTGTGACAAGATTGATTTTGCTGTTGACCACAGTCTGTTCTTCTTTAGTGAGGCTGAAAAGAATCCAGTTGACATGGAGGAAGCAGGGAAGGGTCTTGATTGGGTTCATTCGAAGGAGAAATACAAGGAATATTTGAAGCAGCTTCCAGATTTCAGCTCCAGCAAGAGCAAGGCAGCATCTGTGGCAAACCCTCATGTGGTCCAGAAGAGCAAAGGAGTTACAATGAAGAAGAATCTAAAGTTTCCTCAAACCAAGCAACAGATGCCGAGGGCAGATGTAGAAATAAATGTGGACAAGGAAGCTGTGGCGCGAACTGTTGTGCCAACTGTAGTGATTAGAGAGCCAACCACCACTGAAGATGTGTCAGCAATACCTGTTGAGCCTACAACCATCACAGGAGTTCAATAGATCAAGGGGAAGATTCCTCTGTCAACAGCCCCACCTAAACCAGCTAAGCAGCAAAAGATTGTCAAGTTTGCCAAGTGCACAAAGGAGGAACAGGGCAGGGAAGGTGTGGGGTCCAGACACGAGACAGAACAACGTGCCACAGCCAACTCTCCAGGACTGCCAAGTTCTGCTAGTTTGGTGCCAACTCAGGCTGCAAAGGTGCCAACTGCAGATACCAGTGTGCCAACTGAAGTGGTCACAGTCAAAACTAGCAGAGTTATTCAGGAAGACTCAACTGCAACCGCAAGCCCCAAGGTGACAATCCATAGAGATTCTTCAATGCCAAACATAGAAGGAGGTTGTCAATCTGTCAAACTGCCGTGTCCAAGAGCTACCACAGAGCATCCAAGCAAGTCTGCATCACCAAGAGCTGATTTTCAGAACAGATTAACACAAGAGGAGGTGTTCAACATTGTAAGCAGGTGCAAGCCTCCCAGGCCGCCAACTACAACATTACTGCGAACCAAGTCAGCGAACGATGCACCTGTGAATGTGCCGCAAGAAGATGCCCCTGGCCTTCAACCCATACGCAGACCAAATTCTTGCAGCTATCATGGTGACGGGTACTGCGATGCACCAACTTTCGACCTGCGCATAGATGATGATGCTGGGCATGCTGCAGCACTTGCTCCAGCAGCACAAACAGGGGAAGCAAATGTGGTTGTCATAGACGAGGATGAGTTTGACCCAGCAACAGCGAATGAAGGATGCGTTGCTGCTGATGCTGGCAAGGGATTAGCTCACCAGCCAGATGTTGGGTCACCAGACAACTGCCACACCCCGATATGCGGAGAACCAGCAGTTGGCACGAGCAGTTCTTCAGGACCACCTGTTGCACGAAGACAGAGGAGGGTAATAAGGCCCGGAGCATCTCAAAGGTCTCCTTTCATTGATTACAACAAAAAGAAGACCTTCAACTCAAACGAGGCAGTCAACAAGCTTTACGCTGCCATGTTGTATTGGGTCAGGCATATCCCAGGAGCAGATGATGAGAATACCAGGCAAGCCAACTCCCCACAACCTGTGTACATATCTTTTTTCAGTTGCACAGTACAACCCACTTAGTTGCACAGCAAGCAGAGCATGTTGCACATAATAGTGCTTTAAATTGCACACTTTTTGTTTTTTTAAATGCAAAGCAGAGTGGTGTAGTTGGGTAGGGCACGGGCACTTGTATTGCTACGGTGTTTGAAAGCTAGCAGGGGATGCACGTCCAGGGCGCCCGTTGTGCCATTTAAGGGCGATGGAGAGCAGTTGTTCATTGTCCAGGGCTGTTGTTGTCAAGGGCAGGGGGTTTGAGATCTGTTCATGATTTCTCCTAGTTTTTCTTCAAGTTCTATGTCGAGTTCAAGTTCCATGTTGTTCTTCCCAGTTGGCTGCAACCATATATAAGTTGGTTGTCCATATGCTCTGCTGTTGCATTAGTTGTCTTACTGTTTGTACTAGTCGGTTGTCTACACGCTATTCAGGCGCACAAGTTTGCCTACTGAGTTGGCTGCATCATTATACTAGTTGGCTGTCCATGTGTTCTACACTGGACACTAGTTTCCCTGCTTAGTTTGCTTGCTGTTTTGTGCTAGGTTGGCTGTCTACGCGTCGTTCAGTTTGCACAAGTTGACTGATTAGTTGGCTGCATCCATGTACTAGTTGGTTGTCCACATGTTTTGCTTTTTTGCACTAGTTGGTTTGTCTATTAGTACTAGGTTGTTTCCTGTTTCTCTAGTTGGCTTCTTGTTTGTACTAGGTTGGTTTGTCTATTATTCTGCTTAGTTGGGGGTTGGCTGTCTATTTAGTCTACTAGATGATGAGAACACCAGGCAAGCCAACTCCCCATAGCCTATATACATATCTTTTTTCAGTTACACAGTACCACCCACTTAGTTGCACAGCAAGCAGAGCATGTTGCACAGAACAGTGCTTTAAATTGCAGACTATTGTTTTTTTTAATTGCACATTTTTTCTTTCTTTATGTGACCCTTCAAGCTAACTTTGTCTTTCTTTATGCAGCCCTGAGATAATCAGGTATGGTAATTTCTTCATTTCTTTGAAGGAGTTAGTTGATTCAATGAAGCCAAAGCAGTGGCTTTCAAAAGTTGTTATTGAGACCGGAATCATACACCAGAAGGGTCAAAGAAAGTTGTCATGCCACTGAGGTTTTCTGTAAGTTTTTCAAAAACTTTATACCCTCTTCCTTTTTTTTGTACCACTTTTGTTGACCAACATGGGAGTCTTTTCATACCCTAGTGCTTGAGCCATGTTTACAATTTTTCTGCAGATCAATTTACAGCAGGGTATCTACAATACGAATGAGATAAACAAGAAGTTTGAACACAAGAACCGTCTCGACAAGAAAGATTTGGTGAGTGTTGTGCCCACATGATCCATCTCATACTTGGCACTCACAGCATGTTCATTTGCACATGACACATCTATTAGTTGGCAAATACCTTCTGCCAACCTGTTTCAACTTTCACATCTCATTTTTGTAGTGTTTTTCTTACCTACAGTGTGTATCTGTATCTGAATCATTCACGCGTGCAAGTCATGCTGCCAGTGCTTGAGTGCGATAGTGTAAACGACCGCGAAGGAGGCAGGCATTATTGGATCTTCAACATCAACCTGAGGGACGGACGTTTCGAAGTCCTTGATTCAAACAGAAAGCTAGAAGACATTGAGTTGATGGACACCGCCTCTACGATTGCGAGGGTAGTACGCCAGCTATGGAGGAAGCATTACCCAAAGCAGAGCATCGAGCACTTTCAGCTTATTGACATCGACGTACCGAAGCAGATTAGCAAGTAAGACAAGAAGCATTACATTGTTCTTTATTTTTTTTCAATCAATCTGTAGTCTTTTAAAATTTCCTACTTGTGCAATATTTAGTTTTTTTAAGACACAAAACTAGTTTGCAATCTGTTTTTCATTTTTATGACTTTCTCAGTTGAACATCAGTAGTTGCACAGTGCCACATAATTAGTTGCACAGTGACACATAATTAGTTGCACAGTGCCACAGAGTATATTGTCTTATTGGTTTTAAAAGCCTCCAACATTTTTTCCTTTTCCCCACTGCAGCAATGAGTGTGGTCTGTTCGCACTGTTTAACGCCACTGAGTGGAACGGGTGCCCACTGCCCAACTATGAGCCCAAGGAAGATCTCAACCTCAGGAAGAAGCTGGCATATGATTGGGTCACCAGCCCGCACAACTCTGCCCCATGGAGGAAGGTGCTGAGATTCGAAAAGGACTAGGTCAGTACACTTTTTTATTCTTTTGCCATTTTTTTCGATGCCTTGCAGGTTTGCACAATTTTTATAAACATTTTGTAGTTGCATACTAGTAGTATTTCTTTTGCAACTAAATTTCATCACTTTTGTTCACACATTACGAGAACTAGGCATACAATTGTTCAACAAGTAAATATTAAATGATTTGCCAACAAAGGCACAAATAGCAACCATTTTTACACAGTGCATTAACTAATTCAAGGAAAACAACTTAGAGAGGAGAAAGCATAGTTGTTGTATGTGTCCACTTTTTGCCCCCTAAATTGCTCAAAAACCATCATTCTTTTCCTTTTTCCCTTTTTTGATACAAACGATACAAGAGAATCACAGCAGCCTGAGTGGACACACACCAGCAGTGTGCTTTGTAGATTGGCATTGGCTGCATTTGTTTTTCTTCTTTGGGTGTAGCTCCACAGCCGATTTGTACCGTCGACTCTTCGCCCTACTCTTTGTAGTAGACCTTGGAGGATCCCTAGGCACAAAATCATCATAGGCTTGTGCTGGGGATGGAGCCTCCAACTGGGCAGGACCATCACGAGCTTGTGTTTGATCACCTGTGGAATAATCATATAAAAAGTTTAGTTTTTTTCGCGCAACCATGACTGATGTTCTCTGCAACCACACAACTTATGTTGTGCAACTAATTGTTTGTTGTGTGCAAATTAAGTTAAAAAGAAAACCTGTAGTAGCACGGCCCGTCATGCCACTTGGTTGGTAATCACCTGTAGCCAGAACAGGAAAAAGCAAGTTAGTTAGTTTGTCTTGATGCTTGAACTAACAGAGCGCGCGCAACTGGGTAGCCTGTTCTGAGCAACTGGGCACCATGATGTGCGCAACTGAAATCACACACCTAGTTAGATGGGTTGTTGGGCAGGTAATTACCTGGATGACGAGCCCTCTGAGTATTCCCTGTAGGGCCATTAGGAGGAGCACGCGGGGCACTGCTTGTTGGGCTAGGCGGGGGAGGAGGTGGAGGACCATGCTGTGTAGGGCCTGGAGGTGGAGGAGGTCCTCGAGGGTTGCTATCAACTATAGCCAGAATAGGAAAAACCAGTTAGTTGTTTTATCTTGATGCTCATAGCGTGCACAACTGGGTAGCATGTTCTGTGCAACTGGGCACCATGATGTGTGCAACTGGGCACCATGATGTGTGCAACTGAAATCACACACCTAGTTAGATGGGGGTGTTGGGCAGGTAATTACCTGGATGATGAGGCCCGTGAGTACTCCCTGTAGGGCCATTGGGAGGAGCACGCGGGGCACCGCTTGTTGGGCCAGGCGGGGGAGGAGGTGGAGGACCATGCCGTGTAGGGCCTGGAGGTGGTGGAGGTCCTCGAGGGTTGCCATCATCTGATGGCCCCGTGGCAGCAGTCGGTTTTTTTCTTTTTCTTGGACTTGTTCAGGTGGCCGATCTCGGTACGTGCTGCGCGCATATGCTTGTATACAATAGCTTGTGCTGGATCAGAACCACTCGCAAACTTTGCTAGTTTCCGAAAATCGTATATCATGTTCCTCTCCTTTATATGCTTCTTTGATTGAGGAGGCATTTCATCCGGTTGCTCATAACCAGTCCCTGGCGCACTAGGTACAGCAGTAGGTGTCCACCGTCTTAGCAGGTACCTCTCCGGTATGACATCCAATATGGGTGAACACCTTGAGGATGTGGCAACAGAGGATGCCGTCCTTGTCCATTTTACAACACTCACACAAATAGGAACCCTCCTCCACCCTTGCCTGCACCAAGTAGTTTCGAGAACCATATTTGGCAACAAATTCCTGGTTCGGTCTGAGCTCAAATATATCAGCACCAACTTGGAATGCATTATAACGTCCAATCAGCTCAAACTCTTCTCTGAACTTGCGGTAAAGGTCCCTAGTGTAGGTTTTGTAAGCTTGCTTCTCTATTGGGAAGTTGGACCACAGCTCAATCTTAAGGTGTTCTGTCCTGTAATCATTGCAGCCTTCCTTTGCAAGGATGTGGTTCTGAATTTTTTCATATTGCTTGATGAAGTTCAGCATCGAGTTGTGTGGGTTCACATATCTTTTTAAGACGGCGTTGAATCCCTCACTACGCTGTGTAGAATGCAGGAAGGGGAAGAACCTGTGTTTGAAGTAGCACGACACTCAAGTTGACCTGTATTCGTACAACTTCTCAAAGTGTGTATGTGTCATAGCCTCGTACTTCACCATTAACCCTGCCCAATTCTGTTCAAACTCATCTGGAGTGAAGCTGAAGTCAACACAGTAGTTGAAATCATCAGAGAGCCCTGGATTTCGGCACAACAGCCAACCAACTTTTTCCTGGGCCTTCTTCATGATGTGCCATCGACAACATCGATGCACGGTTGTTGGAAAGATGCTCTGTATTGACTGCCTCATTGCACCACCTTGATCGGTTATGAAGTTGTCAGGAGGTTTGCCACCCATAGCCTCTAGGAATGCTTGGAAGACCCAATCAAAGCTTGATGCCAACTCCTGTCTCACAAACGCGCAACCGAGCATGAAAGATTGGCCATGTCAGTTTATTCCAATGAAGGGTGCGAACGACATATTATACATGTTGGTCATGTAGGCAGTGTCAAACGATATGCAATCGTGGTACGCCTTAGCATAAGCTTTTCGAGCTAAGCCATCCACCCAAAATATGTTGACAACTCTGTCCTCTTCATCATATTTTTCCTTATAGAAGAAGTCTGAATCGGTTTTCTGTATATCCTTGAAGTGCGCAATTGTCTCAATCATGTCACCCTCCTATTGTTGGAAATATGCCCTAGAGGCAATAATAAATTGCTTATTATTATATTTCCTTGTTCATGATAAACGTTTATTATCCATGCTAGAATTGTATTGATAGGAAACTCAGATACATGTGTGGATACATAGACAACACCATGTCCCTAGTAAACCTCTAGTTGACTAGCTCGTTGATCAATAGATGGTTACGGTTTCCTGACCATGGACATTGGATGTCGTTGATAACGGGATCACATCATTAGGAGAATGATGTGATGGACAAGACCCAATCCTAAGCCTAGCACAAGATCGTGTAGTTCGTTTGCTCAGAGCTTTTCTAATGTCAAGTATCATTTCCTTAGACCATGAGATTGTGCAACTCCCGGATACCGTAGGAATGCTTTGGGTGTACCAAACGTCACAACGTAACTGGGTGGCTATAAAGGTGCACTACAGGTATCTCCGAAAGTGTCTGTTGGGTTGGCACGAATCGAGACTGGGATTTGTCACTCCGTGTAAACGGAGAGGTATCTCTGGGCCCACTCGGTAGGACATCATCATAATGTGCACAGTGTGACCAAGGATTTGATCACGGGATGATGTGAGTTACGGAACGAGTAAAGAGACTTGCCGGTAACGAGATTGAACAAGGTATTGGGATACCGACGATCGAATCTCGGGCAAGTAACATACCGATAGACAAAGGGAACTGTATACGGGATTGATTGAATCCTCAACATCGTGGTTCATCCGATGAGATCATCGAGGAGCATGTAGGAGCCAACATGGGTATCCAGATCCCGCTGTTGGTTATTGACCGGAGAGTCGTCTCGGTCATGTCTGCGTGTCTCCCGAACCCGTAGGGTCTACACACTTAAGGTTCGGTGACGCTAGGGTTGTAGAGATATTAGTATGCGGTAATCCGAAAGTTGTTCGGAGTCCCGGATGAGATCCCGGACGTCACGAGGAGTTCCGGAATGGTCCGGAGGTAAAGATTTATATATGGGAAGTCTTATTTTGGTCGCCGGAAAAGTTTCGCACTTTATCGGTATTGTACCGGGAGTGCCGAAAGGGGTCCGGGGGTCCACCAAGGGGTCCACCAGCCCCGGGGGGGGGCCACATGGGCTGTGGGGGTGCGCCTTGGCCTATATGGGCCAAGGGAACCAGCCCCAAGAGGCCCATGCGCCAACAGATAAGATAAACGGAGAGTCCTAAAGGGGGAAGGCACCTCCGAGGTGCCTTGGGGAGGAAGGACTCCTCCCTGGCCGCACCCTTCCTTGGAGGAAGGGCCAAGGCTGCGCCCCCCTCTCCCTTGGCCCTATATATAGTGGGGGGGAGGGAGGGCAGCAGCAATCCAAGCCCTGGCGCCTCCCTCTCCCTCCCGTGACACATCTCCCTCCTCCCGCTTGCGCTTGGCGAAGCCCTGCCGGGATCCCGCTACTTCCACCACCACGCCGTCGTGCTGCTGGATCTCCATCAACCTCTCCTCCCCCCTTGCTGGATCAAGAAGGAGGAGACGTCGCTGCTCCGTACGTGTGTTGAACGCGGAGGTGCCGTCCGTTCGGCGCTAGGATCATCGGTGATTTGGATCACGACGAGTACGACTCCATCAACCCCGTTCTCTTGAACGCTTCCGCTCGCGATCTACAAGGGTATGTAGATGCACTCCCCTTCCCCTCATTGCTAGATTACTCCATAGATTGATCTTGGTGATGCGTAGAAAATTTTGAATTTCTGCTACGTTCCCCTACAGTGGCATCATGAGCTAGGTCTATGCGTAGTTTCTATGCACGAGTAGAACACAAAGAAGTTGTGGGCGTAGATGTTGCCAATTCTTCTTGCCGCTACTAGTCTTATCTTGTTTCGGCGGCATTGTGGGATGAAGCGGCCCGGACCGACCTTACACGTACGCTTACGTGAGACAGGTTCCACCGACTGACATTCACTAGATGCATAAGGTGGCTAGCGGGTGTCTGTCTCTCCCACTTTAGTCGGAACGGATTCGATGAAAAGGGTCCTTATGAAGGGTAAATAGAAATTGGCATATCATGTTGTGGTCTTACGTAGGTAAGAAACGTTCTTGCTAGAAACCTATACAAGCCACGTAAAAACTTGCAACAACAATTAGAGGACGTCTAACTTGTTTTTGCAGCTTGTGCCTTGTGATGTGATATGGCCAGAAGATGTGATGAAAGATATATGTGATGTATGAGATTGACCATATTCTTGTAATAGGAATCACGACTTGCATGTCGATGAGTATGACAACCGGCAGGAGCCATAGGAGTTGTCTTAATTTATTGTATGACCTGCGTGTCATTGAATAACGCCATGTAAATTACTTTACTTTATTGCTAAGTGCGTTAGCCATAGAAGTAGAAGTAATCGTTGGCGTGACGACTTCATGAAGACACAATGATGGAGATCATGATGATGGAGATCATGGTGTCATGCCGGTGACGAAGATGATCATGGTGCCCCGAAGATGGAGATCAAAGGAGCAAAATGATATTGGCCATATCATGTCACTATTTGATTGCATGTGATGTTTATCATGTTTACATCTTATTTGCTTAGAACGACGGTAGTAAGTAAGATGATCCCTCACTAAAATTTCAAGAGACGTGTTCCCCCTAACTGTGCACCGTTGCGAAGGTTCGTTGTTTCGAAGCACCACGTGATGACCGGGTGTGATAGATTCTAACGTTCGAATACAACGGGTGTTGACGAGCCTAGCATGTACAGACATGGCCTCGGAACACATGCGAAACACTTAGGTTGACTTGACGAGCCTAGCATGTACAGACATGGCCTCGGAACACAAGAGACCGAAAGGTCGAACATGAGTCGTATAGTAGATACGATCAACATGGAGATGTTCACCGATGATGACTAGTCCGTCTCACGTGATGATCGGACACGACCTAGTTTGACTCGGATCATGTATCACTTAGATGACTAGAGGGATGTCTATCTGAGTGGGAGTTCAATAATCAGATGAACTTCATTATCATGAACATAGTCAAAAGGTCTTTGCAAATTATGTCATACGCTTTAGTTCTACTGTTTAAGATATGTTCCTAGAGAAAATTTAGTTGAAAGTTGGTAGTAGCAATTATGCGGACTGGGTCCGTAAACTGAGGATTGTCCTCATTGCTGCACAGAAGGCTTATGTCCTTAATGCACCACTCGGTGTGCTGAACCTCAGCATCGTCTGTAGATGTTGCGAAACATCTGACATACACGTTTTGATGACTACGTGATAGTTCAGTGAGTAATGCTAACGGTTTAGAATTGTGGCACGAGAGACGTTTTTGAAACATCGCAGAACATATGAGATGTTCCGAAGACTGAAATTGGGATTTCAGACTAGTGCCCACGTCAAGAGGTATGAGACCTCTGACAAGTTTCTTAAGCCTGCAAACTAAGGGAGAAAAGCTCAATCGTTGAGCATGTGCTCAGATTGTCTGAGTGCCACAATCGCTTGAATCGAGTGGGAGTTAATCTCCCAGATGAGATAGTGATAGTTCTCCATAGTCACTGCCACCAAGCTAGTAGAGCTTCGTGATGAACTATAACATATCAGGGATAGTTATGATGATCCTTGAGCTATTCGCGATGTTTGACACCGCGAGAGTAGAAATCAAGAAGGAGCATCAATTGTTGATGGTTAGTAAAACCACTAGTTTAAGAAGGGCAAGGGCAAAAGGGATACTTCATGAAACAGCAAGTCATTTGCTGCTCTAGTGAAGAATCCCAAGGTTGAACCCAAACCCGAGACTAAGTGCTTCTGTAATGAGGGGAACGGTCACTGAAGCGGAACTACCCTAGATACTTGGTAGATGAGAAGGCAGGCAAGGTCGACAGAAGTATATTGGATATACATTATATGAATGTGTACTTTACTAGTACTCCTAGCAGCACCAGGGTATTAGATACCGGTTTGGTTGCTAAGTGTTAGTAACTCGAAATAAAAGCTGCGGAATAAATGGAGACTGGATAAAGGTGAGATGACGATGTGTGTTGGAAGTGTTTCCAAGGTTGATGTGATCAAGCATCGCATGCTCCCTCTACCATCGAGATTTGGTGTTTGCGTTGAGCATGATTGGATTATGTTTATCGCAATACGGTTATTCATTTAAGGAGAATAATGGTTACTCTGTTTATTTGAATAATACCTTCAATGGTCTTGCACCTAAAATGAATCTCGATCGCAGTGATACACATGTTCGTGACAAAAGATATAAAATAGTAATGATAGTACCACATACTTGTGGCACTGCCATTTGAGTCATATTGGTATAGAACGCATGAAGAAGCTCCATGTAGATGGATTTTTGGACTCAGTCGTTTTTGAAAAGATTGAGACATGCGAACCATGTCTATTGGTATATATGCATGAAGAAACTCCATGCAGATGGATCGTTTGGACTCACTTGATTTCGAATCACTTGAGACATGCAAATCATACCACATGGGCAAGATGACTGAAAGTCCTCGTTTTCAGTAAGATGGAACAAGAGAGCAACTTATTGGAAGTAATACATTTTGATGTATGCAGTCCAATGAGTGCTGAGGCATGCAGTGGATATCGTTATGTTCTTACTTCACAGATGATTTGAGTAGATGCTCAGTGTATTTACTTGATGAAACACAAGTCTGAATTATTTAAAGGTTCAAGTAATTTCAGAGTGAAGTTGAAGATCGTCGTGACAAGAGGATAAAATGTCTGTGATATGATCATAGAGATGAGTATCTGAGTTACGAGTTTGGCACACAATTAAGATATTGTGGAAAGTGTTTCACAATTGATACCGCCTGGAACACCACAGTGTGATGGTGTCTCCGAACATCATAACTGCACCCTATTGGATATGGTGCATACCATGATGTCTCTGATCGAATTACCACTATCGTTCATGGGTTAGGCATTAGAGATAACCGCATTCACTTTAAAAGGGGCACCACGCAATTCCGTTAAGACGACACCGTTTAGAGAAACCTAAGCTGTCGTTTCTTAAAAGTTTGGGACCGTGACGCTTATGTGAAAAAGTTTCAGGCTGATAAGCTCGAACCCAAAGCGGATAAATGCATCTTCATAGAAAACCCAAAACAGTTGGGTGTACCTCCTATTTCAGATCTGGAAGCAAAAGTAATTGCTTCTAGAAACGAGTCCTTTCTCGAGGAAAAGTTTCTCTCGAAAGAATTGAGTGGGAGGATGGTGGAGACTTGATAAGGTTATTGAACCGTCACTTCGACTAGTGTGTAGCAGGGCACAGGAAGTTGTTCCTGTGGCACCTACACCAATTGAAGTGGAAGCTTATGATAGTGATCATGAAACTTCGGATCAAGTCACTACCAAACCTCGTAGGACGACGAGGATGCGTGCTACTTCAGAGTGGTACGTGATCCTGTCTGAGATATCATGTTGTTGGACAATACTGAACCTACGAGCTATGGAGAAGCGATGGCGGGCCCATATTCCGACAAATGGTTAGAAGCCATGAAATCCGAGATAAATGGATCTTTGAGAAGAAGACGGACATGGACGGTAATGTTACCGTCTATGAAGCTCGACTTGTGGCAAAGAGTATTTCCACAAGTTCAAGGAGTTGACTACGATGAGATTTTCTCATCCGTAGCGATGCTTAAGTCCGTCGGAACCATGTTAGCATTAGCTGCATTTATGAAATCTGGCAGATGGATGTCAAAACAAGTTTCCTTACCAGTTTTCGTAAGGGAAGGTTGTATGTGATACAATCAGAAAGGTTTTGTCGATCCTAAGGATGCTAAAAGGTATGCTAGCTCCAGCGATCCTTCCATGGACTAGAGCAAGCATCTCGGAGTCAGAATATACGCTTTGATGGAGTGATCAAAGTTTTTGGGTTTATACAAAGTTTGTTAGAAACTTGTATTTACAATAAAGTGAGTGGGAGCGCTGCAACATTTCTGATAAGTATATGTGAATGACATATTGTTGATCCGAAATGATGTAAAATTTCTGGAAAGCATAAAGGGTTGTTTGAAAGGAGTTTTTCAAAGGAAGACCTGGATAAAGCTGCTTACATATTGGGCATCAAGATCTACAGAGATAGATCAAGACGCCTGATGATACTTTCAAAGAACGCACACCTTGACATGATTTTGAAAGAGTTCAAAATAGATCAGCAAAGAAGGAGTTCTTGGTTGTGTTACAAGGTGTGAGTATTGAGTAAGACTCAAGACCTGACCACAGCAGAAGAGAGAGAAAGGACGAAGGTCGCCCCCTATGCTTTAGACGTAGGCTCTATAGTATGCTATGCTGTGTACCGCACATGTAGTGTGCCTTGCCATGAGTTGGTCAAGGGGTACAATAGTGATCCGGGAATGGATCACATGACAGCGGTCGAACTTATCCTTAGTATCTAGTGGACTAAGGAATTTTCTCGATTATGGAGGTGAAAAGGAGTTCGTCGTAAAGGGTTACGTCGATGCGAACTTTGACACTAATCCGGATGGCTCTGAGTAGTAAACCGGATTCGTATAGTAGAGCAGTTATTTGAAATGGCTCCAAGTAGCGCGTGGTAGCATCCACAAGATGACATAGATATTCGTAAAGCACACACGAATCTGAAAGGTTCAGACCCGTTGACTAATAACCTCTCTCACAAGCATAACATGATCAAACCAGAACTCATTGAGTGTTAATCACATAGTGATGTGAACTAGATTGTTGACTCTAGTAAACTCTTGGGTGTTGGTCGCATGGTGATGTGACCTGTGAGTGTTAATCACATGGTGATGTGAACTAGATTATTGACTCTAGTGCAAGTGGGAGACTGTTGGAAATATGCCCTAGAGGCAATAATAAATTGGTTATTATTATATTTCCTTGTTCATGATAAACGTTTATTATCCATGCTAGAATTGTATTGATAGGAAACTCAGATACATGTGTGGATACATAGACAACACCATGTCCCTAGTAAGCCTCTAGTTGACTAGCTCGTTGATCAATAGATGGTTACGGTTTGCTGACCATGGACACTGGATGTCGTTGATAACGGGATCACATCATTAGGAGAATGATGTGATGGACAAGACCCTATCCTAAGCCTAGCACAAGATCGTGTAGTTCGTTTGCTCAGAGCTTTTCTAATGTCAAGTATCATTTCCTTAGACCATGAGATTGTGCAACTCCCAGATACCGTAGGAATGCTTTGGGTGTACCAAACGTCACAACGTAACTGGGTGGCTATAAAGGTGCACTACAGGTATCTCCGAAAGTGTCTGTTGGGTTGGCACGAATCGAGACTGGGATTTGTCACTCCGTGTAAACGGAGAGGTATCTCTGGGCCCACTCGGTAGGACATCATCATAATGTGCACAGTGTGACCAAGGAGTTGATCACGGGATGATGTGAGTTATGAAACGAGTAAAGAGACTTGCCGGTAACGAGATTGAACAAGGTATCGGGATACCGATGATCGAATCTCGGGCAAGTAACATACCGATAGACAAAGGGAATTGTATACGGGATTGATTGAATCCTCAACATCGTGGTTCATCCGATGAGATCATCGAGGAGCATGTGGGAGCCAACATGGGTATCCAGATCCCGCTGTTGGTTATTGACCGGAGAGTCGTCTCGGTCATGTCTGCGTGTCTCCCGAACCCGTAGGGTCTACACACTTAAGGTTCGGTGACGCTAGGGTTGTAGAGATATTAGTATGCGGTAACCCGAAAGTTGTTCGGAGTCCCGGATGAGATCCCGGACGTCACGAGGAGTTTCGGAATGGTCCGGAGGTAAATATTTATATATGGGAAGTCTTATTTTGGTCGCCGGAAAAGTTTCGCACTTTATCGGTATTGTACCGGGAGTGCCGAAAGGGGTCCGGGAGTCCACCAAGGGGTCCACCAGCCCCGGGGGGCCACATGGGCTGTGGGGGGTGCGCCTTGGCCTACATGGGCCAAGGGAACCAGCCCCAAGAGGCCCATGCGCCAACAGATAAGATAAACGGAGAGTCCTAAAGGGGGAAGGCACCTTCGAGGTGCCTTGGGGAGGAAGGACTCCTCCCTGGCCGCACCCTTCCTTGGAGGAAGGGCCAAGGCTGCGCCCCCCCTCTCCCTTGGCCCTATATATAGTGGGGGGGAGGGAGGGCAGCAGCAATCCAAGCCCTGGCGCCTCCCTCTCCCTCCCGTGACACATCTCCCTCCTCCCGCTTGCGCTTGGCGAAGCCCTGCCGGGATCCCGCTACTTCCACCACCACGCCGTCGTGCTGCTGGATCTCCATCAACCTCTCCTCCCCCCTTGCTGGATCAAGAAGGAGGAGACGTCGCTGCTCCGTACGTGTGTTGAACGCGGAGGTGCCGTCCGTTCGGCGCTAGGATCATCGGTGATTTGGATCACGACGAGTACGACTCCATCAACCCCGTTCTCTTGAACGCTTCCGCTCGCGATCTACAAGGGTATGTAGATGCACTCCCCTTCCCCTCGTTGCTAGATTACTCCATAGATTGATCTTGGTGATGCGTAGAAAATTTTGAATTTCTGCTACGTTCCCCTACACCTATGTGTCATCTCAACGGAAACTTGTATACACAAATATTATTGCCTTTGGTCCGAACGGCACCATCATCTCAGATCCGTAGAACTCTGCCATTATATGCATCATACGTCCTGCATAATACAAAAACAAACAGTATATCCTTTTTTTAGTTGCACGAATGCGCACATCCAGCTGCACAGTAATAGGACATGTGTTGGCATAGAAGATAATTGCATGAAATGGACACCTAGCTGCACCTTTTAAAAACACTTTGCACTTTTTGCATACAGGACATTGTGTAGTTGCAGAGTAACTACACAATCTAGTTGCACAACAAGCACCAAAAGTGATATACAAACAACATGGGAAGTTGGACACGAGTTGCATAGTTAAGTCATTTCAGTTGCACAGTTAAGTCATTTCAGTTGCACAGTAGTACCATAACAGTTGCACACTGGACTGCCTAGAGGGAAACTTAATTCTTTAAGGGATATAGAAAACACCACACCTGTAGTCAAGTTGGAGTTATACAAGATGCGCAAAAACTCCTTTTCATCAGGTGAGATGCCTTGATGGGATCTCAAGTATTTGGACAATGAAGGTTTGTTCACAAGCGGACGACTGTGGTCACGAACAAAGTGTGTCACCTCCCATCGCCCATCTCTCAGCTTCACCAACATTTTCGCCTTGCATTGAGTCTGCTTTATTGTCTCGCGTTTCTGTTTCTTCTTCTTCTTACTAGGACCAGCCTCCTCTTCAGCAAAGATTGGAGGTTCATCTTCCATTTCCTCATCACTTTCAACCGTTTTTGGATCTGGAATAGGGTCCAGGACGGGAGGAGCCTCAGCTCCTCCATCACCAGCTTTGGCCTTCTTGAACTTGTTGCAACAAAACTGCTGTTTTACCAATACATTGGTGTGGGGTGTCTGCCTAGAGGTGTTCATCCTGACAGAGAAACCCATCCGTAGTGCGTAGCTGTTGTAGTGATCCTTAGCAATTTGAAGGCTGTCAAACCTCATGCCAACATAGGGTTCCATAGGTTGAGAACCAGCCTCATCCTCTCCTTCTTCTCCTTGCACAGCTTCGTCAACAGCCCAAGCTCCTAGCTCAGTCCTGGTTGGACCAGGAACATTTGCCGCGGTTCCCGTGTCATCAAGAGTATGGCTCTCTGACTGCAAAGACACCACTATAGGGGCACCACGGGTTGATGACTGGCCTGCCACATTGTCATGGCCCATAGGGTTACCATCACGACTTGCCTGCGTGTAGTAAACAGATCACCCATTTTTTGTCCAATTTCCTTGTTGAAAGAACATGCGGTGCCCCCATGTTTGGTTTTGGTAATTGATGACAATCTCTATGGACTAATGGTTGCCTGAGTTATATTTGAAGGATTTGTCCATAGGCATTTCTTGAAGTCCATGTGTTGGTTTCAAGGAGTTTATGTGGTGACCAAGGTGTTATTAAGGAATTATCCAAAGATTGGTCATGTGAGAGTTGAGCTTATTGCAAGCATGTCTTGAAGAAGAAGATTGTGTGATCATTCATGTTTACCTTCAAGACATCATCCAAATGAAGAGAGTTGGAAAGAGTCAAGGTTGATCAAGACTAAGTCAAGAGTGAATCAACTTGATCAACTCACAAAGCGTAGAAGATGTACCGGGAGGGATCAAGCGATCCCATGGTGTGGTAAGCATTGTCAATTACGCTTTGTGTACTAACCCATGATCTTCGTGAGAGTTCTTTGTGGGGTTAGGTTGCGGTGTGCAAGTTCAAGTGAAGCATCATGAAGAGATCAAATGCTTGAAGCTTGCCGTCCATTGTGGTGACAATGGACTTGTGAAGATGTTGCGGTGTGCAAGTTCAAGTGAAGCATCATGAAGAGATCAAATACTTGAAGCTTGCCATCCATTGTGGTGACAATGGACTTGTGAAGATGTGCGGAAGAGTGGCTCACCCATAGTGGAGTATGGGGGAGCAATCAACTAGTCTTCATCGAGCCAACGCAACCAAGAAAGGTGGTCCAACTTGAGGGAGTCAAGATCGTCATCATCTAGCTCAAGTCGACCATGTGCAAGGCAAAGGTTTGCCCTTGATAGGTTTTCTATGTTACCGGTCTCATGATGGTAGTTGGGAGACCGGGTTATAGGATCGATTGCCGTACTATCAAGGGGGGCTCTCGATGAGTAGCTTGATCGTATCGTTCATAGAGAGCTCAAACCATTGCATCCTTGCATCATCTTTATTGGTTCTTGTTTGGTTCTTCTCTTTGTGAGTTTTGGAGCTTATGGTCATCTTGATGACAAGCTCGAGTTCATCGAAAACGGAGTTCACTCGCATCTTCAATGATGTTTTCGATGTTGGAGGTTATGCCGGTTCTTCTTGGTTGGAGGTTTCACTCCTCTATTTGTTGGCATACCTCCCCTGCCTCTTCTTACTATAACCACTCGCTGTTTTGATGCTACTCATCGTCTTGTATCCAACAAGCTTGAGTTTGCTCAATTCGGAGCTCATATGAAGAAGTTTTGGCTGTTGAGTTTTCCACGGTGATACGTGGAAGTTACAAGTTGAGAAGCTTATTACTCTTGGGTGCTTGGTGCCCTTGAGCTTGTTCCTCTTGGGTGCTTGGGCGCCCTAGACGGTTGGTGGTGTTCGGAGCTCAATCATTGTGGTGTAAAGCTCCTGGCAAGCGTCGGGGTCTCCAATTAGGTTGTGGAGATCGCCCCGAGCAATTTGACGGGTACCGGTGACCGCCCCCAAGGGTTGCCAAAGTGTACGGGTTCGGTGACCGCCCCCAAGGGTTGCCATTTGTACGGGTTCGGTGATCGCCCTCAAGGGTCCCTTAGTGGAATCACGGCATCTTGCATTGTGCGAGGGCGTGAGGAGATTACGGTGGCCCTAGTGGCTTCTTGGGGAGCATTGTGCCTCCACACCTCTCCAAACGGAGATTAGCATCCGCAAGGGTGTGAACTTCGGGATACATCGTTGTCTCCGCGTGCCTCGGTTATCTCTTACCCGAGCCCTTTACTTATGCACTTTACTTTGTGATAGCCATATTGTTTCTTGTCATATATCTTGCTATTGGGGATTGTAGCAGAATTTTAAAATTTCCTACGCATCACCAAGATCCATCTATGGAGTATACTAGCAACGAGGGGAAAGGAGTGCATCTACATACCCTTGTAGATCGCGAGCGGAAGCGTTCAAGTGAACGGGGTTGATGGAGTCGCACTCGCCGTGATCCAAATCACCGATGACCGAGTGCCGAACGGACGGCACCTCCGCATTCAACACACGTACGGAGCAGCGACGTCTCCTCCTTCTTGATCCAGCAAGGGGAAAGGAGAGGTTGATGGAGATCCAGCAGCACGACGGCGTGGTGGTGGAAGTAGCGGGGATCTCGGCAGGGCTTCGCCAAGCTTCTGCGAGAGGGAGAGGTGTTGCAGGGGGAGAGGGAGGTGCCAGGGGCTGTGGTTCTTGCTTCCCTCCCTCCCCCTCACTATATATAGGCCCCCTGGAGGGGGGGCGCCGGCCCTGGAACCCATCTACAAGGGGGGGCGCCGGCCAGGGGGGAAACTTGCCCCCAAGTCAGGTGGGGCGCCCCCCACCCGTAGGGTTTCCAACCCTAGGCGCAGGGGAGGCCCATGGGGGGCGCCCCAGCCCACTAAGGGCTGGTTCCCTTCCCACTTCAGCCCATGGGGCCCTCCGGGATAGGTGGCCCCACCCGGTGGACCCCCGGGACCCTTCCGGTGGTCCCGGTACAATACCGGTGATCCCCGAAACTTTCCCGGTGGCCGAAACTGGACTTCCTATATATAGTTCTTCACCTCCGGACCATTCCGGAACTCCTCGTGACGTCCGGGATCTCATCCGGGACTCCGAACAACTTTCGGATTTCCGCATACTAATATCTCTACAACCCTAGCGTCACCTAACCTTAAGTGTGTAGACCCTACGGGTTCGGGAGACATGCAGACATGACCGAGACACCTCTCCGGTCAATAACCAACAGCGGGATCTGGATACCCATGTTGGCTCCCACATGTTCCACGACGATCTCATCGGATGAACCACGATGTCGAGGATTCAATCAATCCCGTATACAATTCCCTTTGTCAATCGGTACGTTACTTGCCCGAGATTCGATCGTCGGTATCCCAATACCTTGTTCAATCTCGTTACCGGCAAGTCACTTTACTCGTACCATAATGCATGATCCCGTGACCAACCACTTGGTCACTTTGAGCTCATTATGATGATGCATTACCGAGTGGGCCCAGAGATACCTCTCCGTCATACGGAGTGACAAATCCCAGTCTCGATCCGTGTCAACCCAACAGACACTTTCAGAGATACCTGTAGTGTACCTTTATAGTCACCCGGTTACGTTGTGACGTTTGGGACACCCAAAGCACTCCTACGGCATCCGGGAGTTACACGATCTCATGGTCTAAGGAAATGATACTTGACATTGGAAAAGCTCTAGCAAACGAACTACACGATCTTTGTGCTATGCTTAGGATTGGGTCTTGTCCACCACATCATTCTCCTAATGATGTGATCCCGTTATCAATGACATCCAATGTCCATAGTCAGGAAACCATGACTATCTGTTGATCAACAAGCTAGTCAACTAGAGGTTTTGATGCTACTCATCGTCTTGTATCCAACAAGCTTGAGTTTGCTCAATTCAGAGCTCATATGAAGAAGTTTTGGCTGTTCTGTTTGGTCCAAGCGGTAGTACCGCGGGCCGGAGCGGTAGTACCGCTTGGGTGCTACAAGCGGCAGTACCGCTCCACAGCGGTAGTACCGCTGGTAGCCCCCAGCCATAGTACTGCTGCGGCTTCGTGCTAGTACCGCCTCGATTCGAGGGGTCTTTTTCCGTGTCGGGTTTTACGGTACTAGCCGCGGTAGTGGTGGCGGTAGTACCGCTCGTGTGCGGTAGTACCGCCCTGACCACCGCGGTAGTACCGCTCTGGGCCCAGCGGCAGTACCGCGAGGGGGAGCGGTAGTACCGCTGGCCGAGCGGTAGTACCGCTCTCTGCGGGGCTGTTTTGGGCGGTAACAGTTGGATTTTCCCCCTCCTATAAAAGGGGGTCTTCTTCCCCATTCTACCTTATCGTTTGAGCTCGTATTCTTCCCCCATTTTTGACCTTCTTCGAGCTTGCTAACTCTCAATCCCTCGATGGATTCTTGCTAGTTTTTGAGGGAAAAGAGAGAGGAGATCTAGATCCACATTTCCACCAATCACTTTCTCCTCTATGTGAGGGGAACGCCTTGGATCTAGATCTTGGAGTTCTTGGTGTTCTCCTTCTTGTTCTTCCTCTCTTTTTCCTCCCTAGCATTAGTTGCTTCAGTGGGATTTGAGAGAGAAGGACTTGGGCACTCCGTGTGCCCTTGCCATTGCATTTGGTGCATCGGTTTGAGTTCTCCACGGTGATACGTGGAAGTTACAAGTTGAGAAGCTTATTACTCTTGGGTGCTTGGTGCCCTTGAGCTTGTTCCTCTTGGGTGCTTGGGTGCCCTAGACGGTTGGTGGTGTTCGGAGCTCAATCATTGTGGTGTAACGCTCCGGGCAAGCGTCGGGGTCTCCAATTAGGTTGTGGAGATCGCCCCGAGCAATTTGACGGGTTCCGGTGACCGCCCCAAGGGTTGCCAAAGTGTACGGGTTCGGTGACCGCCCCCAAGGGTTGCCATTTGTACGGGTTCGGTGACCGCCCTCAAGGGTCCCTTAGTGGAATCACGGCATCTTGCATTGTGCGAGGGCGTGAGGAGATTACGGTGGCCCTAGTGGCTTCTTGGGGAGCATTGTGCCTCCACACCGCTCCAAACGGAGATTAGCATCCGCAAGGGTGTGAACTTCTGGATACATCATCGTCTCCGCGTGCCTCGGTTATCTCTTACCCGAACCCTTTACTTATGCAATTTACTTTGTGATAGCCTTATTGTTTCTTGTCATATATCTTGCTATCACCTAGTTGTTTATCTTGCTTAGCATAAGTTGTTGGTGCACATAGGTTTTGTGCTTGACAAATTAACCGCTAGGTTTATTCCGCATTTGTTCTAGCCTAAACCGTAATTATTTTAAATCGCCTATTCACCCCCCCTCTAGGCGACATCCACGATCTTTCACTTGTTGTATGCTGGGTTGCTGCTGATCCATATCATGAGGAAGCTCATTGAGATCAGGAGGCAACTCATTGAGATCAAGCATTTTTTTTCCTTTTTTTGGATGCTGCCACACACTCCCTGCACATATAAAAAAGAAGAAAGGGATGTCATCAGTTGTTAACCACAGAAAAGAGTGTTTCAAACTACCTAAAAACTTAGTAAATAGGCAGTTGCGCACCATTTTATGACAATCTTAGTTCCAAAAGCAACATGACTGTACCATAATCTTTATTATAACAGTTATGCATTTTTGTGCTTGCACAGAGTTGTTATGTTAGTTGCACAGTTTGCAGTAAATAGCTGGCAAGAACATGACTTCTTTTTACTACAGAGTTTTCTGACTTTTTCCCTCTGTTTGTTGCAATGATCTGCAGGTTTTCTGTTTGGCAAGGAGCTGTTTCAGATTTTTCTGCACATAATTTGATGTTACATTTGAGACGGAAAATCCAGGTAAAGAAGAAAGAAGAATTGGATGACATATTATAGTTGTATGTTTTCATCGCCGTTTATGTTTTTAGTTCTGGTATATTGAACATATTTTTACACTATAGCTTTGCAATAGGTGTGGGACCAGAATATATGTGCGGGACAAGATTATATGCGTGAATATTTTAATATGATCCATGGACAAGATTATAGCTATGGACAAAAGTTCTTGTGTTTTTGCTGTCGCACTACAGATTTCTGGTTTTTGCTAGAATAGATGTCTCAATTGCCAGGATGCATTTTTTTCGGTTGGCCAACATACATATTCAGTTGGACAGTCAATGTGTTTAGTTGGCTAGAATAGATGTCTCAGTTGGCCAGGTTGCATTTATTTCAGTTTTGGCTAACATGCATGTTCAGTTGGACAGTTAATGTATTCGGTTGGCTAGAACAGATGTTTCAGCTGGCCAGGATACATTTTTTCAGTTTTGGCCAACATGCATGTTTAGTTGGCCAGAAAACATGTTTGTATTGCACATATACTACAGGTTTTCTAAAGTGTTCACTCACAAATATCCAGTACACGTGGGGTACAACACATGTTTTAGTTTTGGCTAGCATGCATGCTGAGTTGCCAGAATATAGGTTCAGTTGGCTGGGATGCATGTTCAGTTGCACATTTATGAATTTTTCATTGCACATATCTTTTGGACAGTCAATTTGTTCATTTGCAAACAATAACTACAAGTTGGTAGAATGCATGTTTAGTTTTTGGCTACAATGCTTGTTGAGTTGGCTTTAATCATGTTTTAATTGGCCAGAGAACTTGTTTTAGTTGGCCTGTTTAACACATCCAAGCGGTAGAAACTTGTTTGGCATGCATCATATTCAGTAAAGTTGGTCTCAAACCATGTTTAGTGTGCAACTATGTGTAGGAGATATGCCCTAGAGGCAATAATAAATGATATTATTTATCTCCAAGTTCACAATTATGTTTATGTTCCATGCTATAACTGCAATGATTCTCGAGTCTACAATATCCACGAGGCTCGGAAGAAGACTCATATGCACGTGTGGAATAATAAACGGTAAGAAGTATTCCTAGTCTGGCCTCTAAGACTAGCTCAAGTGTTGCATGATGGTTATGTTTTCCTGATCATGGGCATGTCTATGTCAGCAACCTTGAGGGCACAATGTTAAGAGAACATTTGTGTTGAATCGACCCGGCATGATGTTATGCTAAGAGATTCATTCGTCACAAGTTAATGGTACATAACACAGAGATGGTTAACGTTTGCATGATTCCTTAGACCATGAGAGTATCGAGTTTCTTCATGCTTGCTTCATGAACTTTGGGGTTTGTTAAACGTCATCCGTAAATGGGTGGCTATTACGGCGGCTTACGGGTTCATGGAAAAGTGTGTCAAGTAACTTGATAGCTCAAGATTGGGATTTGCTCCTCCGACGATGGAGAGATATTCTCGGGCCCTCTCGGTATTACGGTATCCATCATCGTCTGGCCAGACACAGCGTGATTTGATCACTGGGATGCCGGAACACGGAAACGAGAAAAGAGAACAAAACCGGTAACGAGGTAACTAGCATAGTGGACAAGTTGTTGATCACGGGAATGCCAACATGTCTCGCCTCAGGTATTTGTAACATATCGCGAAGCAACAGGAATAGCACACGGCAACTGGAGGTTCGCTCGAATATTTATTCGTGTGGGTATAGGGGTCAATATGGGTGTCCACGGCTCCGATGTTGATCATTGATCGGAAGGGGTTCTGGGTCATGTCTATACTTCACCGAACCTATAGGGTCACACGCTTAAGGGTCATCTATCTGCTGAATACTAGACAGGGAGTCTGAGAGAAAATCACCGAAAAAGTTTCGGACACCGAAAAGTTTCGGACAGCGGAATCGTACCGCAGAGAGAGGTCATCGGATAAGTTTCGATGATACCGAAAAGTTGTTTCGGGATACACCATTAAGTCAAATTGGTTTCAGCACATGCCTGATAATTCTTGGAGGATGCCAGAATCATTCTGGAAGCTTTTTGGAATTTTCTGAGATAAAAACCGGAAATGTTCCGGAGCTGCCGGAGCCACTTCAAATGCGTTTCGCAGATGAAAATCACTAAAACCGGAATTGTTTCGGAACGCGTTGAAAATTATTTTAGTGGGTACTGGAAATGTTCTTAGCCCACATAAATATTTTCAGTTCGATGAGACGCTGAAAAATGTCGTCGTGAATAGTGAAAATCAGCTTTATGGTTACTTTATGGAAAGCCACCTTTTGGGGCTTTGCTCCAAAAGATCTTGGGGATGACATGGATGGATAGGAGCCATTTTTTGGGCCCCTCATGGGGGTGTGGCCGGCCACATGGGGTATCCCCCCTTGGGGACCTCTTGTTCATTGGTTTCACTCCTAGGTCCTTGTGGAAGGACTTCATTCATGTGCATTTTGGGTTTTTGTGTGAAACTACCCTACCCCTTGGGATTTCCTATAAATAGAGGTGGAGGGGCAGCCCTCCACACTCATCCCTTCTCACATACAAGTGCCATGCATGATCTGGCTTCTCTCTCCCTCCCAGCGAAACAGTTTCGTAGAGCCGAAAGGCTGTCTGGCTTCCGATGGGAACTAGTTCTGGACGGCGAAGCCCTGCCGGATAGATGACACCGTATGTGTGCAACTCTGTAGAGAGATCGTAGTTTCGGTCTTAGTTCGTGAGTGCCTCCCGAAGGGCTGTCCGTGTGACCGTCCGAGTTTCGAATGTCCTCCCGAAGGGCTGTCCGAGTGACCGTTCGAGTTTCGAAGGTCCTCCCGAAGGGCTGTCCGCGACACCGTCCGGGGGGCTGTTCGACCGCCTCTCGGAGGGCTGTCTGAGGAGCAGATGAGGGTATACATCCTCGCGGTCGGGAGGTTGTAAATCCTAGCTGCGGGGATCTGCACCGCCGATCGTCATCGACTCTACTTCCCGCTGCGCTACGAGTCGGTAACGAAAAAGATCAAACCATGTATGCAGTCTCCATAGTGGTCCTGGGTTGGTGCGTAGGTAGAAATTTTTTGTTTTCTGCTGCGTTACCCTACACTATGCAGCTGTGCAACTAAACTTAAATGACTTGTGTTTAGTTGCACAAACCAGGAAATAGTAGGCTTCCATCCATGGTTAGTTGCACAGTAATTCGTGGTACTTGTTTTCAGTTGCAGATATGTCATTCAAGGGGGGGTAGGGTGGTGTGATGTGCCAGATTCACCTCTTTTTTGAAGCAGCTTCTCCATGGATTTGTGCTAGATCCATGGAGAAGGGGGTTTACATATGCCTACATATATGCAGTAGAAGAAAGGGGGAAGTGAAGAGGGGCAGAAGGGCTTACCTACTTGATGTTGCTGCCTGGTATGGCTTTGACCACCCTCCCTTAGATCTTCTTTTTTGAAGCAGTTCCTTCTTCTACTTTGGGGCTCCCATGGCGGCTGTGTAGGGGGGGGGAAGAAGGGATGGGGGCGATTCTGTTGGGTCTCCTTCTGGCGTGCAGAAGAAGAAGAAGGCAGTGTGGGAGGGGCTGGGGCGTGGGGGCGAGCGGGCGTGGGGGCGAGATGGGGACAGCTGCCCACGTGGGGGGGGGGGCGATTCTGTTGGTGGCCGCTCGATCGGTCGGTTTGGTGGCCACTCGATCGGTCGGTTTGGTGGCCCCTTCCTTTTCTGTTCCGCGGGGGACATGGGGTTACCCTTTTTGGCCGGCCGCTCGGTTGCACTAGTGGGCAGCCGCCCGCCCACTAGACGCCTCCCAAAAATAATCTGAGATAGTATCCGTACACATAATTCAAGTTTAGAACTTGATAGACCCTCTAAAAGACTTAAAGTCTAAAGTGGAGTGATGGATCTATAAACTGACAAAGATAAAAAATGTTTTATAATGCTTGACTTATTGCAAATAGTTTATGACAAGATCACGGACTTAATTATGACAAGATTGTCTCATCATAATAATACTTAAAGTCGGTTCGGATTAAACTAGCAATTACTAAATATTTCAGTTATGAGATATAACAGATGGATGTCAAAATGATTATCATGAGATGGAAATAGAACCAAGGTTGTATATTTGATACAATCCAAGGTAAACTCTTGATCTAGAGGATGCTAGTAAGTGTGCAAACTTCAAGAGATCCAGTAATGATCTAAAGCAAGCATAGTGGAGTTGGAATATTTGTTTTGATAAATTAATCAAATAATATGATTTCATCGATAGAAAGAAAGATGGTTGTATTTATAAGAAAGAAGTGGGAGCATGATAATATTTATAAGCATTGTGTGTGCATGACACATTGTTGATTGGAAATTCTATAAATTTCTTGACACAGATTAAGACTTTATTGAAAATAGTTTTTCAGTAAAGTACTTAGGCAATATAGTCCTTATATTAGACATAATAATCTATGGAGATAGTAGTTTATAATCAAGGCTTAGCCAAAATACATATTGACAAAGTATTAAAACATTTTAGTATGAAAAATGCCAACAAGAGTTTCTTGTCAAAGTCACATGGAAGGAGTCCCTAGCAAGAATCAGTATCTTGAAATACTGATGAGCGAAATACATGATTTCAATCACACTTGTGTTAATTCCATGGTATGTAAATAACCAGATATGTCCAAGTACTCGAAGTCAAAGTAAGTAGATATGCATGATATGTGTTGGTATAATTACAAAGAGCTCTCAATTGAGATGGTAGAAACATGTATGTTTGTGCTAACTAAAAGTAGAAAAAATTAAAATATCTATACAGTTGATATAAACATGATTGATGATATTTTTTTCGCAAACTTAAGATGGAATATTGACAATGATCTGTTTAGGTATGCAATTACGAAAATTCATTGATGGTGATTACTTTTCATTGTATTGAAAAGTGTAAACCAAGATCAATCCAACTAAAAGTTTGTTGTTTTTATATTAATTTTTGTATGAATTAAGAGTACATGTTTTTAAACGTAATTGACTTGTATGCCTTTTTTTGTCATTATTGCAATTATTAGCATTAACAATGTTTTTTTCTCGATATGAAATCCAAGCAATCCTATAGCATGCCAATTTCGAATAATAAACTATATATTTTTATTAATATTCTCTTGATTACATTATTTTAGTAGATGTCTAAATATTGTATTTAAGATTTGATTTTTTGTGCAAACTCGACGAATTTATGTCAATAAATATACATGTGTAAATCGACTATGGTAATGGTCTTTTAATACTGAAAGGATCGATATAGTTGACTAGAGGGGGGGGGTAAATAGGCAACTAACAATTTTTAGCTTTTCTTTACCAATTTAAACTTTGCATCAAAGTAGGTTGTCTAGATATGCAACTAGGTGGGCAACCTATATGATGCAACAACAACAAGCACACAAGCAAGCAAGGGATATAACACAAAATAAGCCTGCACAAGTAAAGGCACGAGATAACCAAGAGTGGAGCCGGTGAAGACGAGGATGTGTTACCGAAGTTCCTTCCTTTTGAGGGGAAGTACGTCTCCGTTGGAGCGGTGTGGAGGCAGAATGCTCCCCAAAAAGCCACTAGGACCATCGTATTCTCCTCACGCCCTCACACAATTCGAGATGCCGTGATTCCACTATTGGTGCCCTTGGAGGCGGCGACCGGACCTTTACAAACAAGGTTGGGGCAATCTCCACAACTTAATTGGAGGCTCCCAACGACACCACGAAGCTTCACCATAATGGAATATGGCTCCGCGGTGACCTCAGCCGTCTAGGGTGCTCAAAGACCCAAGAGTAACAAGATCCACAAGGGATTAGTGGGGGGAATCAAATTTCTCTTGGTCGAAGTGTAGATCGGGGCCTTCTCAACCAATCCCTAAAAAATCAACAAGTTTGATTGGCTAGGGAGAGAGATCGGGCGAAAATGGAGCTTGGAGCAACGATGGAGCTTGGGGATGGAAGAGGTGGTCAACTCGAAGAAGAAGACACCCCTTATATAGTGGAAGAACAAATCCAACCGTTATCCACCAACCCAGCCTACGTAGCACGGTACTACCGTGCCAGGGACGCGGTACTACCGCAAGGGCACGCGGTACTACCGCAGGGCCCCGTGGTACTACCGCCCGTGCAGCAGAAACCAGAATAGCCCAGATGCAATGAAGCAGAGGGCGGTAGAACCGCTGGCGCGGTACTATCGCTCCCCCTTGCGGTACTACCGCAAGGCAGGGATAGACTGGATATTGGGAAGGCACAGACATATAAAAATACATCCGTGGCAACTTCCGCTGAGTTGGGACCTATGCAAAAATCCGACACGGTAGTACTGCAAGCCAGGAGCGGTACTACCCCGCGGGGTGCAGATGTAAAAAAATTACATCCGCTCCTACTGCCGCGCATGCTACTGAGCGAGGCCAGAACGCACGGTACTACCGCGCACCTGGCGCGGTACTACCGCGTAGGGCGCGGATGTAAAAAATTACATCCTCCCCTACTACTGCAACCGCAACAGCGCCTGGCCTGGGGCCACAGTACTACCGCTCCTAAGGAGCGGTACTACCGTGAGCTCTTGCGGTACTACCGCGCCAGAGGCCGGTACTACCGCAAGGGCTGCGATACTACCGCTCCCGGGAGCAGTACCACCGCATGCCCCAGTTCAGCAATCACGACATTTTGCATAGACATGAAAAGACGGAGGATGCTCCAAAGAGCCAAAGGAAAGAAGGTGCAAACGGAGTAGACGTGTACGTGATGATTCCACCCAAACCTTTCTAAAGCGGACCCCCTCTTAATAGTACGGCTTTCCTACGACTCAAATCCACCGAAAAGAAACGTAGAGAAACACCGTCTTCAATAGTCTTCGAGGGGCACCAAATCGTCTTGTGCCTAGTGATGAAATGTCTGAAATACTCAATGCACACGATTAGTTCGCAAAAAGCATTTTCATCAATCACCAAAACAATTAAGGGATAAATATGCCCTTACAAATACTATATTTGTTATAAATGTTCATGAGTAACCTTGCTATCAACATTCATGCTTGCATTTAGGATTTCTCGCAACTTACTTTAACAACATAAACTATTAGCCTTATATATAATATGATAAATACACATCCAGGTCCCCTCCATTACGCCTACTCCCTCCATTCCTAAATATTTGTCTTTCTAGAGATTTCAACAAGTGACTACATACGGAGCAAAATGAGTGAATCTACACTCTAAAATATGTCTATATACATCCGTATGTGATAGTCCATTTGAAATCTCTAAAAAGACAAATATTTAGGAACGGAGGGAGTATATTATTGTGGCATTACCAAGTAACGTGCATTTGTTCTCGAGTACAGTTGTACATGTTCTTGCAAAATATTAATATTACTCAATTTCTTAGCTTTGCAATGTGAAAATCTATTTTGGTTCTAAACTCCTTTTCATCCGTTTGCCTTTAATGAAGACCAAAAAATCTTTAAAAAATCATTTTGTTTTGGTTCTAAACTTCTTTTCATCTCTTTGCTTTCAAAAATCAAGATGACTTGAAATTTGCAGGAGTGCATGGAAAATTTCAACACAAGGTAAAGTGGTGCAGCCTTAGGAACAATGGCAGAGCTTCATGGGGGGTAAGGGGGCCATTGCCCCCTACTCTAGGAAAACTCTTAAATGTACCCACAATATTACCACGCCCTGGGACACCGTCCTTACTGTTAGAGTTGTGTCGAATATAGTGTACGAGTTAGGTTACAGTTGGACTTGTAGTTGTATTGTGTTTAGATAGGATATGGAGTCGTGTCCTAGTAGGACACTTGTATCCTAGGCCTCTCATATATAGCAGGGGTAGACACACGATGTAACCTATGCCAGCATAATAGCACAGGCGCGCAAGGGGGAGCCGGCGGCATGTGCCGGCGCCCGGGTGGCCGGTGTGCGGTATTGTGACGGTGTCACGGGGAGGAGCGCCCGTAGTCAGGCCCCGGGGATGTAGCCATATCGGTGAACCTCGTTAACAAATCTCGGTGTCGTGCTCGTGTGATTGCTTGGTCCTTGGATGATCGACGGTATGCCTCGAATTTATTCTAACAAGTGGTATCAGAGCAAGATTCGATTTGAGGCTGTGGTGTTGATCTAGAGGAGGAGGAAAGTTCGACATGGATCGGTATAATCTCTACGTGCAACAGGAAAGCGATCAGAGAAATCGGCGAGTACTGAAGCGATCGGAAGCAGATGCATGGGCCGAAGCAGGTTGTCGCTCATTACTGCGTGTTCCTCGGCGGGATCAGATCAGATGTGGAAGCGGCGGCACAGCACGGAACGCGAGCCAGATCGGTTCGTGTAGGCTCTCATGGCACGAGGCGCGGAGTACGCTACAGCGATGCCGCGAGTTGGGCCACGTACGGACAGGCGATGGGCGATCGGGTTGCTGGTGTGACCGTGTACGTGTGCTACAGCAGATCGATTGTGCAGCAGCGAGGCGGCGGTGTGGAGCGATGCAGGTGCGTCCGTAGCCAGGACAGCGTGGTGCTAGTGGGCCGAGGCGCAAAGGACGGGTGGCAGCTGGCCCAGCAGGCCGAGGCCGAGTCATGCTGCGGCAGGCTGGCGTGCACGTTCAGGTCTGGGACGTGGCGCGAGGCACGTGTGTGCTGTATGGTGGAACAGAAGGCTTTGCATGAACCTGGAGATTTGTTTGAGAAAAAAAAATTGACACAAGGACCTAGAGTTTGATCGTGATGCTATCATCAAGAAAGAAATAAAAGAAGGGATCCAGAAGCTACATACGTGTGGTTCACACGGGAAAGCTATGAGGGAATTTTTTTTCTTTGGTTTTCTTTGTCGGTACACATGTGTGTATGGATGACGGTGGTCACGGTGACGACTTGAGAAGTCTGGAATGTGTCTGCAGTCGGAAAAGTTCGGCTGGGTCGGACTGGACAGTCTGACGGATCGACGCAGGTCGGTTGGTACAGAAGACGATGGTGGGATCGGCGAAAACGACATAGGAGCGTGATGCTGATGGTGACCAACTTCTGGGCGTGGAAACACGTGGTGCACATGCCGAGGCTTGTGCGGCTTCGACAAGACTATGGCGTGGGATTGATTCAAGGTGGTGTATACACGGAGTTTGAAGTCGATGAGGCGCAGGGGTGGATTGATCATCTACCATGGAGTCATGTTGAAGGTGGAGCTGGATTGAGGGGCTACGGCATAAGTCGACGGGGTCGAAGCCTATTCAGCAGGCGGGAAAAAGCGAGTGAGACGCAATTCGGACTGGAGCCCAGTGGTTTGATGGAAGCGTGAAACTCGTCATCGGTCGGTGATGATCGGTGGTACTCTGTAGTGGGGGTTGAGTGGTGTGGGTTCGCGACCCTTGAGACTCAATCAGGACAGCGGAGGCTCGACGCGGTAATAGCGGCGAGGCGTGCGGTACACACGGGACATGGAGACGGGCCAGGGCTCTGGTGGTCATACATGTGGTGAGACAACTGCGAATTTGACTCGGGATGACTACAAGCAATGGTGAAATTCCTTCAAGTTTCAGACAGGCGGTCAAGAAAGGAGCGGCGATGTTGAGTTCAGGTAACTCTTATGTGTGACGCCCAATATGTGAGTTGTTCACTTTCACGCAGGTCAGTAATCAGTGTGTGATGGCGTTGGACTGATACTCTGAAAGTTGGGAGCACAAACTAGAGTAACAAGGAACTTAATTTTGCTCAAGTGTTGACCGTGGTCAAGAAAAAAAAGGACTACAAGTTGCAGGTGGAGTCACATGGAGTCTTTGGAGTAGCAGTGGTACTCATGGGATAAGTTCAAGTCCAATGTACATGGAAGTTTGACGCATTGAGGAATTCAAGGTGGTGGAGAATATTCGTCAAGGTGGAGTTTGTTAGAGTTGTGTCGAATATAGTGTACGAGTTAGGTTACAGTTGGACTTGTAGTTGTATTGTGTTTAGATAGGATATGGAGTCGTGTCCTAGTAGGACACTTGTATCCTAGGCCTCTCATATATAACAGGGGTAGACACACGATGTAACCTATGCCAGCATAATAGCACAGGCACGCAAGGGGGAGCCGGTGGCGTGTGCCGGCGCCCGGGTGGCCGGTGTGCGGTATTGTGACGGTGTCACTGGGAGGAGCGCCCGTAGTCAGGCCCCGGGGATGTAGCCATATCGGTGAACCTCGTTAACAAATCTCGGTGTTGTGCTCGTGTGATTGCTTGGTCCTCGGATGATCGACGATATGCCTCGGATTTATTCTAACACTTACCCCGTTGTTTCTAGGTTTTGGGGTTTGCATGCTGCTCCTCATCCTCCTCTTCGTCGTGTGGCGCAGTCGTGTCCAGATGCCTATGGACATCGCCATCCCCATGCCGTGGCGTGTGTGGCGGTAGACGGCCGACATGGCGCGTGGGTTGCACTACGCCCTGCACGGCCGCAGTTGGAGCTCGCCAACGCGCCAGAGATACACCGCATCGGCCTCCAGGTCCAGGAGGCACTCTACATCTGCTCGCCAGCGAGCCTTGTCCTGCCTCTGCTTCTATGCGCGCCCTCCTGGGTTCGAGGTCTCCCCGACTCCTCTGCCGCCCTCTGTTGAGCCGCTGCGGAACTCCCCTTCGCGCGATGTCATGGCCGTAGGTGCTGAGCTGCCTGATGGGCTGCTCCCTCTTTTCCATCACCAGTAGAGTGGACTGTTGGGCACTCCTGTCCCACCACCACACAGGCTGCCGGCGAGCAGGCGCAAAATGCTCATATGTGTTGGCTACACTCTAAGGAGGTCAAGTGCCCGACTCAAGACTGCTGGGCATGCACACGTGACTCCTGCAGAAAACGCTGCCCAGCAGCTGGTTTGCGTCCAAGTCCGGGAGGACATCACCGAAGCGGCAATCAGCTCCTTAGAGCTCCTGTTCAAGGAGAAGCTGTCCGGCGAGGTGATCTCTGCGATGAAGCAGATGCTGCAGCAATTGAGGATGCCCTGATAGATCATCGCTCGCTGGAGCTGGTGCACGCGCCATGCCGGCTGATGCCTAAGATGCATGGTCTCGTTTCATCTTTGTGTTATTCAGTTTCCATGTTAGAATAAGTTACTAGTACAAGATCCGTGCGTTGCTACAGACTATAATGCATGTATAAATGAATCAAACAAATGATTCAGGTTGTCTTCAATGTCGAAGCCCATTTCCCCTTCAAATGCCCGGGCATGTTCGGACATCAAACGAGCGCCCAATAGGCTTCCCAAAATTCAACCGTCTGGACAGTTAGGGATGACCCAAATCCAGACCCTATGCGGGGGAGAAATATGTCCGGACTATCCGCATGTTATGTTTACAATATAATAGATTGGGTTAAACTAACACATAATATTGCCATCCATTCAACTTTGCAAATGCATGCCAACATGGGTGGCAAGTGACAACCTGAACATATTCCCACTAATAAGCTCCACATCCAGCCCACACACCATTATTCATTGTTAGAAATGATACTTGTCGTTCTTCTCTTCCTTGTCTTCCCTTACATCTTCTACTCCTAGCCTCTTCACCAACTCATTTCGCTGGCGCCAACCAGAACCACGTCAACATCTGTGCGTTCGTCAACGATGCCTCATCTTCTTCTTCCTCCTTCCTCGCCATTTTTAGTTCTTGTTCATACTTGTTTTCTAGAATACTCTTTCTTTTTTTCGCTTTATTTCTGGAATACTCTTTCTCTTCTCCAACACCATGGACCACTTGGCCCCTTCAGTTCTTTTTTCTTCTTATTCTTGGAACACTCTTCCTTTCTACTATATCACTAGATCATTGAAGGCACGCGTTGCTGCGCCCGTCCATTTTTCCAATAGGTTCATAAGTGTTGATATAAATATATGTATAAATATTTTGTTAACTACTATAAAGGTATTATAGTTAATGATTCATTGCAAGGTATGGAGGTTAAGTAACAGTAAACTAAAATAGTAAGACATAGCTGCTCTGGGCTCTGAATTTGAATATGATCAACAGAGCCCATAAACACAACAATCTTTTAGGAAAAAATACCATTTCATGTGTGGAAGTACATCAAAACAGTTGATAATATTAAGTGACCAAGATGTTATTTATCAATAGTTTGTGCCCAAAAACATTGACAACACACACATGTAAAAGACTAAAAGCAAATATGAATATTACAATCCATTGAACCAACTCAGCTACCTTAAAGCACTCACAGTTTTCAGACAAAAATTTGGCGGTGAATCACCAGTGTATCATTTTTAGGAAGCAGTGAATGGTGTCATGGAAAGGACACGCCAAATGGAAGAGCTGTTATATATGCACAGAGGGCCTGATGTCGTTGCTGCAAAACAATAAGAAAAGTTGCAAAGGGTTGCCAACTCTTCCAAAAAACATACCCAGTTCAGTAAAGTGGCTTACTGATAAAAACTTTATTCTCTCTTAGGGTTTGCCGTCAATTGAATGATATGAGTTTATAGAATATATGGAACTGTAGGAGTTTACATATGGGTGTATGCAACTTGAAATTTAAAGAATATATGTTTTTTTAGAAATATCAGATGAGAATATTTATTGGTAATGAAAAAACATAAGCAGTTTTTCTAAATTTGATTGAGAAGAAAAACTTTTTATTCTGTGAGTTTAAAAATGAGCAGATAGAACATCATTCAGAAGAACCGATACAATTCTATTACCAAAATCCAGTCCAAAAAAGTATGGTCCATTGGTGCCGCAGCATAGAACTACTGGGTGGCTTCAAACTAAAATAGATACAAGATATTTGTGAGAAAGCTACAATTTTACTGTCCTAGATTACCTACTGGACTAAAGTGTGTACTCAAGTCTGTTTCAGTTAAAACTGTTCTGTTCTAACAGAAGTTCTGAAGCATGTATCCTAAATTTGTTCTCAGTATTGCCGAGTGCATGGAGCAATTTCTCACTCAAGAATACATTGCCCGAAGCATATTAAGACTCCATCACGTGTTTCAGAAGATACATCCGTCTATTAAAACATGGCAATAGAATCAGGAGATCATCAATTGTAAGACTTAAAGCCATTCAGAGGCCAAAGATAAGATCAACCCAGGCTACTGCAGCACATCGACATGACTTGCTAGATGAACTACATGTTGCATATCTTGTTGTTGTGCTCTCCTCGGCCAAACAGACCAAACAATCCATGCTACGGTCCTGTTAAACCTTGAAAACAAGAAATTAAGGTTGCACTTACAAACAATCAGAAAGTGGATCAAGTAACAAAACTGGATCCTCGCAAACCATACATCAAAATCAAACCTTAAGGGCGGACGAAGTACCGTCGTATTTTGTCGAGTAGTGAGGTGGGGAGGCGCATAGGGGCATGAAAATCCACCGCATGTCAACTCCAGGGAAGAGAACGAGGCCCTTTCCGCCATCAGCAGAACCAACAAAGATTGAGCCGTGCATGGCTTTGCACCACATCAATTAGTGAGGACCGCCTCGCTTCACCCCTCATCCACCGGCATGCCTTTTGCTCTCCCGATCTGATGGACTGCACCGGATCGGTCAGCGGCTCGGTATGAATCAGCCTCGAATATTTGCCAGAATTAGTTGACCGGAACCATGGTAGCAACACCTGCACAAATTTGAGATTGGTAAGACGTTAGCACCTCGTATCCCATCTCCAACCGTAGCAACTTTTTGAGGCGAGCGAGATGTAGAGTAGCAATGCTTGTAGGATGAAGGAGAGCGACTGCAGCGATGCCTGCGTTTCAAAAGTTGCAACAACATCTCATCAGATCACCATATTCCTAATAAATTGAAAGTTTGAAACAACCACAAATACTATCAAAAATATTAGGAGAAACATCATCACCTAACTGCGTGCACGCGAGATGGGGATCAGAGGAGAGGGGAAAGGCTTGAGAGAGTGGCAAAACTCACATCGTCGCCGCCTCATTTTCCCTTGCGCATCTCTCGGGGAGGGGGGACATGGAGCGGCGCCACAGAGCACTTCACCGCCACCGTCGCCGCCACTCTAGCATTGTCAGGGTTCGAGAGGCGCTCCACCTTTTTTCATGGAGCCCAGATCCGCGACGACAGCTATTGGTCGAACGCGGAGGTGGTTGAGGAGTACGCAGCGAGGAGCGGCGAGCCGGAGAGAATAGCGGCGGTGGCAGCGCACCCCTGTGTGTCGCGGCCGCGAGAGAGAGGAGAGACGAGACTACGAGAGGTCGAGGAAGAGATTAGGAAATGCCCGAAACGTCGACTGCCCAGTGCCTACGTCCCTTCGGCCCAGCAGCGCAAACAACCAGAACACTCCGTTTTTTCCGCCTGTCTAATTAATTAATTGCGTCAATGACTCGGTTTTCAAATTGATTCGGTGCGAAAACAATTCTATTTTAAACGGACCTAATTAGTTGCATATGTAATTAACTGTCTACCTAATTAATTGCTTTAATGTTTTGATTTCCAAATTGATTCAACATCTGATAACCGAATTATTTTTGCATTGTTGGCTCTTACGAACGGAAGCGGATCGTTTGACGTACGATACCCTACCATTTCGCCACTGACATGTGGCCTCGTTGGGAACCTGACCCACATGTCAGTGGCCCAATGGCACACAGCGTCACGGCAGGGGAGCCGACTCCCTTACGAACGACGACTACGTAAACATTCCCTTTGATAATAAAGATATTATACATTTGACGCGCCTCTTGTATTGTTTGATTGAGCTTTGGTGGTAAAGACGTTTTGTAGTGAATTCATTTCTACAAGGCCTACCGAGTATTGTAGAATACATTTCCTTAACGAATTTCTTAACATTTGAATGGACACATTTGATTTAAGAATGTAATGTCTGGCTCTATGTATGTCTAACAATAAATAAAATATGACCGCTTCCACGATCGCAAGTACATGGTGGTCCAACGACCTACCTGCTGCCATGGCCGTCCTCGATATCGTGCTCCATGCCTTGGCATTCTTGAGAATCGCGCCGACATCAGATCTAGCCGTGGCTTCCCTACGCAGGGGCGCGCAGATGTGGCCTACTAACTACCCTTTAATAGTAGACATATAATTAATTTGGTAAGATAAGAAAATATATGTTATTTGGTAAGAAGGGAAAAGATATGTTATTTTGTTTGTATAGGAAAGTTATGGTTGCCAAATTAATAGTAGAGATAATGATAATAATAAATGGCATAGTGTGCGGGACTAGCAATTTGTTATTAAGAAATATTTGATTTTTTTAGAAGGTTGTCGAGAAAAATCTTATGTTTGTCTTTTAGATAGGTGATCTCATATATAGTATATGATACGATCTCTGAATTCTTAAGTACCTATGTAGTTGAATTGAATCTAGACCTGCCAAAACAAGCACAAAATAAGATCTCACCGGTTTAATGAGATTTGGTTTTTAGTGCAAGGGAGAAAAAATCCAGTGAAAGGGGATGGTGGGAGGTGAGGCGAAAATAAACTAGACGAAAATCCGATTTGCGCTCCGGCTTGTGCCTGTATGGGCGAATGTTCACAGGATGTGCTTCTGCCATCGGAGGAATACCGTGATCGCACGCTCACCTGGGTGGTCATTTGGTTGGTTCTCCAAATATGTCCTCAAATTCCTCTAACATCACTGCAATGGCCTCTGGAATGGGGCGAGTGTCCTCCTCCACAACATCCACATGAAACAAATACACCACATGAGAAATGAATCCTTGCTTATACAAACTTAGTAACTGCATGTTGTTGATCTCTTGAGTTCTTGCTTCAAATGGTGGCCATACAAATACCTTTGGTAGTTGTGATGATGGCATGCTTCACTATCCAATCCATTGTCATAGGATTGTGCTCCTCGAGTCAGTCCATGCCCAAGATGGCATTGTAGGTACCCAGGGATAGAATTTTCATATCAGTGAAGAATTCTTGATGTTGAGAGGACCACAAGCAGTGAGGAATGATGGAAGAGCAAGACAAAGAGCAAGACAATTCACCTTTATCTACAACTCTGACATGGCATGGCTGTTGTAGACGTTGTACTCCATGTAATTTGACAGCCAGTTTCTGATCGACGAAGGAAGTTGAGCTACCGAATCTATGAGCATCAGCACTTTTTGCCCCTGCACCCACGCATAAAGCTGAAAGGCATGGGCAGAGACACCGCCTTCCAGTCTTGACGCGAAATGGCGCAAACTATTTCTGTCGCCACTTCAGATGACAATGCTGCCTTTTCTGAAGAGATGTCGTCGATCCCAAACATCTCTAGCAGTTCTTCCACGACTTGGAGTTGGACACGTGTGTGATCATGCAGCCACCATTTGCTGCACTTGAAGCACAATCCTTGTGCACGGCAGTAGTTGCACAACGCCTTATTTTATTGTTGCCGGCTCGTGCGCCTTCGACTCCTCATCTTTTTTTTCCGAAACATGTATAGGAGCAAGTCGTATGCCATTTCTTCAGGAAATTTCACATGGGAGTAGATTGGGCACCTATCTCAATCATCACAAGATTCCCGGGTTTTTTTAATTTTTCTGTTATTTTTTGAATTTAATATTCATATAGAGGGATGGAGCATCCATGATCTCATGTGTATTTACGAATGCGACTTGCCTTTTATGCCGAGAATATCCTATGCATTTTTTTTGGAAAAGGAGGTAAGACCCCCGGGCTCTGCATCATCAATCAATGCATACATTCATCTTTATTAATTATTCAACAAACATCTGACCAGAACATACATCAAGTCACCCGAAGCCACCACTCACACCTACAAACTCGATAATGTGAAGTGCTCTCACTCCCCATATCTAAAACCGGTGTCGTTGCCGAACCTACAACCGGTGCAGCAAACCTAAAGTGTGCACCACATGCACACGTTCTAGAGGCTGCCATCATCATCAAGCTGCTAACGAATATTCAGGAAAGAGATCCGCATCATCCTTGCCAGTTCAGCCCTCGTCGACGCCACCATGACGCCCAACTGCATCACCTTCCTACGCGCAAACTGTTGAGCACGTCGTGGTCGCCGTCGGTACACCGCAGCACCATGCCGCAAAGTACCATCAGCCGACACAGCTTGAAGCCCCTAGAAGATCTGTCGTTTGTAACACCTGCAGAACAGACATGACAAATCGTAACACCTGTCGACTAGGCATGACTTGACATCTCCACTGAACCTTTGTGCAAGACGAAGCCGCTCCTACCTCCTGACTTGATATCCTATGCATACGTATAATTGTTTTTTCTACAAGTTCTGTCTACAAAGTAAATCTCGAATAGTTGAATCCAGATTATTAGGCTTAGTTGGTTTAGCTGTGGTTCTTTTTCTGTTCAGCTGAGCATCCCGTATCTCTCTGTTGCAGGGATCATGTCCATGCCAGTTTGCGTTCGTGCCATGTGTTATATCCTCTTTGTACTCATTTCTCTTCCTTCTATCAACAAAAAGATACACACGCTTTGCGTATTCGCGAAAAGGATTATTAGTTTTTGAGAGAGGGACGCAAAAGGGCTTAACTGCTTTGTCTCATCTCATCAATCCAGAAAATCTTATAAAGGCAGACCATAAAGGATACAACAGATTACTCTTGCGCTATAGTACAACTCAAATTTCTTTTACGGAACCTCATCACAGACAGTGTGCTCCTACAATTTCATTAAAAAGAAACAATATTGGTCTAACTTGTAAGGAAAATTAGGCCGAAAGTCACATAACTACATGGTCAGTTGGAGAACAACCATGTAAAAACCCTAACGACAAACACAAACACCGCTTAAACGAAGCTAACCTCTACAACCAAGCGCAATCCGCCAACTGTGGGCCAAAAAGACCCGGGACAGGAAGAAGAGGCTCTTCAACAACGCCATCAAGAGGTAAATGATGCCGGCGGGCGCCAACGTCACCGGCACCGAACCCCGGGCAATGGACCAGAAGCCGGCCTCGGTCTTTCTCGACGACAGAAAAATAGTGTATATCTTTCGTTCCATATCTCCCTCGAGATAATCATCGAGAGACGAGATAGCCATGTGCGGTATGCCCTGAACGAATGCTGACGCATGACCGTGCAGCACCCTTGTTTCCAAACCACTGGCCTTGGACCATGGATTAGGTTGCACGTCCACGAAGCCGATCCAATCCTTTAGCATGTTTCCAAACTCTGGTGGAGTACCGACAATTGAAGAAAAGATGAGCTGCCGTTCTCTTTCGCAAAGATGAGCTGCCGTTCTCTTTCGCAAAGATGAATATATCCATGAAAAGTTTGTCGGCGACTGAACCGCTTGCTCACTTGTTGGTTACAAAAACGTACACTGCATCTCTGTACGCATTCCGTTGGAGCGGTGCTCGGTTCAACAATGGCGTCCGGCTTGGTTGTTGTATCCCAGCCACTGGCTTCCGCTCCAGCCATTTCCTCTCCTATAAATGCCAGCCCTTCCCTCCTCCTTGCAGCACCAGCAGCTAACGCCGAGCACTTCGTCTCACTCTCACCACGTAAGATGTTCTACTCCTTCTAGTGTTTCTGATGGTAATCCGTCAGTCACATCTTTACAAAATCAGTGACGGTGTGTATCTCTCGTTCTCTCTTGATCGTAGCCAGCTCAAGCGATGGCCTCCGGCGGCGGCATGGCAGCGCTTCTGAGGAACAAGATGTTCGTCTCCTGCGTGATGCTCCTCGTGGTCCTCCTGATGGCCACGCAGATAGCGGCGGCGGGCGGCGGGGCACGCCGGCTCCTGTGGTGCGGCTATAGAAACTGCAACTGCCGCACTTGCCCCATATATGGGTGGGCGTGCTGCGGCATGTGTTGCCCGCCGTAGGGCGCGGGCGGCGGCACGCACTACAACGTCGCACCTTTGCTTCGATCGCTCTGTTAAAGGTTTGAATAACGTACACATGTAGTACGAGGTTACATGTGGCTGCTGCTGTTTCAACGGTAGTGGTCGTCGTCGTCGTCGTTGTCATCGTCGGTGGTTCTGGTGACGATTTTTACAGTTTACTACTAGTATATGAACGAAAATGCTTCTTCATCTGTCTGGTCTATTGCTTGCCATGTGATGTGAGCTTTCCTATGTCGTTGCCTCCCCATGTTTCGTGATTTCGTCTGGTCATGTTTTGGCTAGAGTGGGAGTATTGTACGCACATGTTACTTTGCTCTCGGTGACGTGATCCCAGGCTACCACCCGTCTCTACGGGCACGCAAGGGCGATGGATTTTAGCCTCCGTAACGGGGGTTCCGGCAGCGTGCTCCGCGGTGGGGCTTGGAGTGCTCGACCTGGCCTAAGGTGACGTCTACAACAGCGGACCTTTTCTTTTCTGACACACAAACTGTGGGATTTATTGGTTTAAAATGAAGCATTAAGACGATACAAACACATGAGAACACACACGGCCTCTGCAAAGTTATAATGCACATAGCCAACATCAACACGCACAAAAACACGCTGACAATGAATAAAAAAAACACGCTGACAACTACTCCCTCCGTTCCAAATTATTCGTCGTGGTTTTAGTTCAAATTTGAACTAAAATCACGACGAGTAATTTGGAATTTGAACTAAAACCACGATGAGTAATTTGGAACGGAGGGAGTTGCAAAGTCATATAAGACCAAAGTTATACGTGGGTGGGAAAAAAAATCTACTTGACATGTGCTTGATGACTCAACTTCTACTTGACGTCGTTAAAAAAAACGACTTGATGCGTGGGTTCCGCTTGTGCCCTTCATTCGAGGTGCCCCATATGACTGGCCTAAAATGGATGCATGGGCGGTCTGGACTCTCGATGGCATGTGATCAGTGATGATGGCACGCTTCCCTTAGATGTTGTGTGAGCATGGTTTTAGTTTTTCTTTTTTTGAATTTTTTTTGATCCATTCATCAAAGATCATGGCAGTACAAAGAACATGTGAAGTAACAAAAGTTAGATTCATGTCCATAGACCACCTGGCGACGACTACAATCACTTGAGCAAATGGAAGGTGCGCCGCCATCATCGCCCTCCCTCGCCCGAGTTGGCTAAATCTTATTATAGTAGTAGTCGGAGGGTCGTCGTGCTATGGCCCCAAAGGTACAGCGCACCAGAACAGCAATCATCGCCGATGAAGAGAAATGTAGATCGGAAGGATCTAATCCGTAGACACATGAACACGACGAACGAAGGCCGGATCCACGTCGATCCACCAAAGAGAAACGCCGACCGAATCCCGCAAGATCCGCCAGAGACACACCTCCACACGCACTCCAACAATACAAGATGCACATCCGGGACGGGGCTAGGCGAGGAGAACCTTGTTCATCTTCAAGGAGCATTCGCGGCCTCGTCTTCCTGGGTAGGACACAAACCCTAAACAAACTAAAAATATATATAAAATAAAGCATAAGCTCTCTCTCCAACAAGGGCCAGGATCCACCACACCTCCATGGCCCTAAGGCCACAGAGGACGAGCCAGATCGGCGGTGGCACCGGAGGGAGGCGGGGAAACCCTAAATGCATGGGGCCTTTCTTTCTTTCTCGGGAAGAGAGAAAAGGAGCATGGTTCTAGTTGTTGGGGAACGTAGTAATTTAAAAAAAATTCCTACGCACACGCAAGATCATGGTGATGCATAGCAACGAGAGGGGAGAGTGTTGTCCACGTACCCTCGTAGACCGAAAGCGGAAGCGTTAGCACAACGCGGTTGATGTAGTCGTACGTCTTCACGATTCGACCGATCCAAGTACCGAACGTACGGCACCTCCGAGTTCAGCACACGTTCAGCTCGATGACGTCCCGCGAACTGCGATCGAGCAGAGCTTCACGGGAGAGTTCCGTCAGCACGACGGCGTGATGACGGTGATGATGTTGCTACCGACGCAGGGCTTCACCTAAGCACCGCTACGATATGACCAAGGTGGAATATGGTGGAGGGGGGCACCGCACACGGCTGGGAGAGATAAACAGATCAACTTGTGTGTCTAGAGGTGCCCCCTGCCCCCGTATATAAAGGAGCAAGGGGGGAGAGGCGGCCAGCCAAGGAGGGCGCGCCAAGGGGGAGTCCTACTCCCACCGGGAGTAGGACTCCTCCTTTCCTTGTTGGAGTAGGAGAAGGGAAGGAAGGGAGAGAGGAGGAGAAGGCAAAAGGGGGGCGCCGCCCCTCCTTCCTTGTCCAATTCGGACTAGAGGGGGAGGGGGCGCGCGGCTGCCCTAGTTGCCCCTCCTCTTCTCCCAATAAGGCCCATGAAGCCCAATTAACTCCCCGGGGGGTTTCGGTAACCCCCCGGTACTCCGGTATATGTCTGAAACCTTCCGGAACCTTTCCGGTGCCCGAACATAGTCGTCCAATATATCGATCTTTACGTCTCGACCATTTCGAGACTCCTTGTCATGTCCGTGATCATATCCGGGACTCCAAACTACCTTCGGTACATCAAAACACAAAAACTCATAATACCGATCGTCACCAAACTTTAAGCGTGCGGACCCTACGGGTTCGAGAACTATGTAGACATGACCGAGACACGTCTCCGGTCAATAACCAATAGTGGAACCTCGATGCTCATATTGGCTCCCACATATTCTACGAAGATCTTTATCGGTCAAACCGCATAACAACATACGTTGTTCCCTTTGTCATCGGTATGTTACTTGCCCGAGATTCGATCGTCGGTATCTCAATACCTAGTTCAATCTCGTTACCGGCAAGTCTCTTTACTCGTTATGTAATGCATCATCCCGCAACTAACTCATTAGTCACATTGCTTGCAAGGCTTATAGTGATGTGCATTACCGAGAGGGCCCAGAGATACCTCTCCGACAATCGGAGTGACAAATCCTAATCTCGAAATACGCCAACTCAACAAGTACCTTCGGAGACACCTGTAGAGCACCTTTATAATCACCCAGTTACGTTGTGACGTTTGGTAGCACACAAAGTGTTCCTCCGGTAAACGGGAGTTGCCTAATCTCATAGTCATGGGAACATGTATAAGTCATGAAGAAAGCAATAGCAACATACTAAACGATCAAGCGCTAAGCTAACGGAATGGGTCAAGTCAATCACATCATTCTCCTAATGATGTGATCCCGTTAATCAAATGACAACTCATGTCCATGGCTAGGAAACTCAACCATCTTCGATTAACGAGCTAGTCAAGTTGAGGCATATAGTGACACTATGTTTGTCTATGTATTCACACATGTATTATGTTTCCGGTTAATACAATTCTAGCATGAATAATAAACATTTATCATGATATAAGGAAATAAATAATAACTTTATTATTGCCTCTAGGGCATATTTCCTTCAGTCTCCCACTTGCACTAGAGTCAATAATCTAGATTACACGGTAATGATTCTAACACCCATGGAGTTTTGGTACTGATCATGTTTTGCTCGTGGAAGAGGCTTAGTCAACGGGTCTCCAACATTCAGATCCGTATGTATCTTGCAAATCTCTATGTCTCCCACCTGGACTTGGTCCCAGATGGAATTGAAGCGTCTCTTGATGTGCTTGGTTCTCTTGTGAAATCTGGATTCCTTTGCCAAGGCAATTGCACCAGTATTGTCACAAAAGATTTTCATTGGACCCGATGCGCTAGGTATGACACCTAGATCGGATATGAACTCCTTCATCCAGACTCCTTCATTTGCTGCTTCCGAAGCAGCTATGTACTCCGCTTCACACGTAGATCCCGCCACGACGCTTTGTTTAGAACTGCACCAACTGACAGCTCCACCGTTCAATGTAAACACGTATCCGGTTTGCGATTTAGAATCGTCCGGATCAGTGTCAAAGCTTGCATCGACGTAACCATTTACGACTAGCTCTTTGTCACCTCCATAAACGAGAAACATATCCTTAGTCCTTTTCAGGTATTTCAGGATGTTCTTGACCGCTGTCCAGTGATCCACTCCTGGATTACTTTGGTACCTCCCTGCTAAGCTAATAGCAAGGCACACATCAGGTCTGGTACACAGCATTGCATACATGATAGAGCCTATGGCTGAAGCATAGGGAACATCTTTCATTTTCTCTCTATCTTCTGCAGTGGTCGGGCATTGAGTCTGACTCAACTTCACACCTTGTAACACAGGCAAGAACCCTTTCTTTGCTTGATCCATTTTGAACTTTTTCAAAACTTTGTCAAGGTATGTGCTTTGTGAAAGTCCTATCAAGCGTCTTGATCTATCTCTATAGATCTTGATGCCCAATATGTAAGCAGCTTCACCGAGGTCTTTCATTGAAAAACTCTTATTCAAGTATCCTTTTATGCTATCCAGAAATTCTATATCATTTCCAATCAGTAATATGTCATCCACATATAATATTATAAATTCTACAGAGCTCCCACTCACTTTCTTGTAAATACAGGCTTCTCCAAAAGTCTGTATAAAACCATATGCTTTGATCACACTATCAAAACGTTTATTCCAACTCCGAGAGGCTTGCACCAGTCCATAAATGGATCGCTGGAGCTTGCACACTTTGTTAGCTCCCTTTGGATCGACGAAACCTTCCGGTTGCATCATATACAACTCTTCTTCCAGAAATCCATTCAGGAATGCAGTTTTGACATCCATTTGCCAAATTTCATAATCATAAAATGCGGCAATTGCTAACATGATTCAGACAGACTTAAGCATCGCTACGGGTGAGAAAGTCTCATCGTAGTCAACTCCTTGAACTTGTCGAAAACCTTTTGCAACAAGTCGAGCTTTGTAGACAGTAACATTACCGTCAGCGTCAGTCTTCTTCTTGAAGATCCATTTATTCTCTATGGCTTGCCGATCATTGGGCAAGTCAACCAAAGTCCACACTTTGTTCTCATACATGGATCCCATCTCAGATTTCATGGCCTCAAGCCATTTTGCGGAATCTGGGCTCACCATCGCTTCTTCATAGTTCGTAGGTTCGCCTTGGTCAAGTAACATGACCTCCAGAATAGGATTACCGTACCACTCTGGTGCGGATCTTACTCTGGCTGACCTACGAGGTTCGGTAGTAACTTGATCTGAAGTTATATGATCATCATCATTAGCTTCCTCACTAATTGGTGTAGGAGTCACAGAAACAGATTTCTGTGATGAACTACTTTCCAATAAGGGAGCAGGTACAGTTACCTCATCAAGTTCTACTTTCCTCCCACTCACTTCTTTCGAGAGAAACTCCTTCTCTAGAAAGGATCCATTCTTAGCAACGAATGTCTTGCCTTCGGATCTGTGATAGAAGGTGTACCCAACAGTTTCCTTTGGGTATCCTATGAAGACACATTTCTCCGATTTGGGTTCGAGCTTATCAGGTTGAAGCTTTTTCACATAAGCATCGCAGCCCCAAACTTTAAGAAACGACAACTTTGGTTTCTTGCCAAACCACAGTTCATAAGGCGTCGTCTCAACGGATTTCGATGGTGCCCTATTTAACGTGAATGCAGCCGTCTCTAAAGCATAACCCCAAAACGATAGCGGTAAATCAGTAAGAGACATCATAGATCGCACCATATCTAGTAAAGTACGATTACGACGTTCGGACACACCATTACCTGTGGTGTTCCGGGTGGCGTGAGTTGCGAAACTATTCCGCATTGTTTCAAATGTAGACCAAACTCGTAACTCAAATATTCTCCTCCACGATCAGATCGTAGAAACTTTATTTTCTTGTTACGATGATTTTCCACTTCACTCTGAAATTCTTTGAACTTTTCAAATGTTTCAGACTTATGTTTCATCAAGTAGATATACCCATATCTGCTCAAATCATCTGTGAAGGTGAGAAAATAACGATACCCGCCGCGAGCCTCAATATTCATCGGACCACATACATCAGTATGTATGATTCCAACAAATCTGTTGCTTGCTCCATTGTTCCGGAGAACGGCGTTTTAGTCATCTTGCCCATAAGGCATGGTTCGCAAGTACCAAGTGATTCATAATCAAGTGATTCCAAAAGTCCATCAGTATGGAGTTTCTTCATGCGCTTTACACCAATATGACCCAAATGGCAGTGCCACAAATAAGTTGCACTATCATTATCAACTCTGCATCTTTTGGCTTCAACATTATGAATATGTGTATCACTACTATCGAGATTCAACAAAAATAGACCACTCTTCAAGGGTGCATGACCATAAAAGATATTACTCATATAAATAGAACAACCATTATTCTCAGATTTAAATGAATAACCGTCTCACATCAAACAAGATCCAGATATAATGTTCATGCTCAACGTTGGCACCAAATAACAATTATTTAGGTCTAAAACTATTCCCGAAGGTAGATGTAGAGGTAGCGTGCCGACGGCGATCACATCGACTTTGGAACCATTTCCCACGCACATCGTCACCTCGTCCTTAGCCAGTCTTCGCTTAATCCGTAGTCCCTGTTTCGAGTTGCAAATATTAGCAACAGAACCAGTATCAAATACCCAGGTGCTACTGCGAGCTCTAGTAAGGTACACATCAATAACATGTATATCACATATACCTTTGTTCACCTTGCCATCCTTCTTATCCGCCAAATACTTGGGGCAGTTCCGCTTCCAGTGACCAGTCTCTTGCAGTAGAAGCACTCAGTCTCAGGCTTAGGTCCAGACTTGGGTTTCTTCTCTTGAGCAGCAACTTGTTTGTCGTTCTTCTTGAAGTTCCCTTCTTCTTCCCTTTACCCTTTTTCTTGAAACTGGTGGTCTTGTTGACCATCAACACTTGATGCTCCTTCTTGATTTCTACCTCCGCAGCCTTTAGCATTGCGAAGAGCTCGGGAATTGTCTTATCCATCCCTTGCATATTATAGTTCATCACGAAGCTCTTGTAGCTTGGTGGCAGTGATTGAAGAATTCTGTCAATGACACTATCATCCGAAGATTAACTCCCAGTTGAATCAAGTGATTGTTATACCCAGACATTTTGAGTATATGTTCACTGACAGAACTATTCTCCTCCATCTTGCAGCTGTAGAACTTATTGGAGACTTCATATCTCTCAATCCGGGCATTTGCTTGAAATATTAACTTCAACTCCTGGAACATCTCATATGCTCCATGACGTTCAAAACATCGTTGAAGTCCCGTTTCTAAGCCGTAAAGCATGGCACACTGAACTATCGAGTAGTCATCAGCTTTGCTCTGCCAGACGTTCTTAACGTTGTCAGTTGCATCTGCAGCAGGCCTGGCACCCAGCGGTGCTTCCAGGACGTAATTCTTCTGTGCAGCAATGAGGATAATCCTCAAGTTACGGACCCAGTCCGTGTAATTGCTACCATCATCTTTCAACTTTGCTTTCTCAAGGAACACATTAAAATTCAACATAACAACAGCACGGGCCATCTATCTACAACAACATAGACAAGCAAAATACTATCAGGTACTAAGTTCATGATAAATTTAAGTTCAATTAATCATATTACTTAAGAACTCCCACTTAGATAGACATCTCTCTAATCATCTAAGTGATCACGTGATCCAAATCAACTAAACCATGTCCGATCATCACGTGAGATGGAGTAGTTTTCAATGGTGAGCATCACCTATGTTGATCATATCTACTATATGATTCACGCTCAACCTTTCGGTCTCAGTGTTCCGAGGCCATATCTGCATATGCTAGGCTCGTCAAGTTAACCCGAGTATTCTGCGTGTGCAAAACTGGCTTGCACCCGTTGTAGATGGACGTAGAGCTTATCACATCCGATCATCACGTGGTGTCTCGGCACGACGAACTTTGGCAATGGTGCATACTCGGAGAACACTTTTATCTTGAAATTTAGTGAGAGATCATCTTATAATGCTACCATCAATCAAAGCAAAATAAGATGCATAAAGGATAAACATCACATGCAATCAATATAAGTGATATGATATGGCCATCATCATCTTGTGCTTGTGATCTCCATCTCCGAAGCACCGTCATGATCACCATCGTCACCGGCGCGACACCTTGATCTCCATCATAGCATCGTTGTCGTCTCGCCAACTATTGCTTCTACGACTATCGCTACCGCTTAGTGATAAAGTAAAGCAATTACAGGGCAATTGCATTGCATACAATAAAGCGACAACCATATGGCTCCTGCCAGTTGCCGATAACTCGGTTACAAAACATGATCATCTCATACAATAAAATATAGCATCATGCCTTGACCATATCACATCACAACATGCCCTGCAAAAACAAGTTAGACGTCCTCTACTTTGTTGTTGCAAATTTTACGTGGCTGCTACGGGCTGAGCAAGAACCGTTCTTACCTACACATCAAAACCACAACGATAGTTCGTCAAGTTAGTGTTGTTTTAACCTTCTCAAGGACCGGGCGTAGTCACACTCAGTTCAACTAAAGTTGGAGAAACTGACACCCGCCAGCCACCTATGCGCAAAGCACGTCGGTAGAACCAGTCTCGCCTAAGCGTACGCGTAATGTCGGTCCGGGCCGCTTCATCCAACAATACCGCCGAACCAAAGTATGACATGCTGGTAAGCAGTATGACTTGTATCGCCCACAACTCACTTGTGTTCTACTCGTGCATATAACATCTACGCATAAACCTGGCTCGGATGCCACTGTTGGGGAACGTAGTAATTTCAAAAAAATTCCTACGCACACGCAAGATCATGGTGATGCATAGCAACGAGAGGGGAGAGTGTTGTCCACGTACCCTCGTAGACCGAAAGCGGAAGCGTTAGCACAACGCGGTTGATGTAGTCGTACGTCTTCACGATCCGACCGATCCAAGTACCGAACGTACGGCACCTTGATACATCTCCAACGTATCTATAATTTTTGATTTTTCCATGCTATTATATATTCTGTTTTGGATGTTTAATGGGCTTATTTATACACTTTTATATTATTTTGGGGACTAACCTATTAACCGGAGGCCCAACCCAAATTGCTGTTTTTTTGCCTATTTCAGTGTTTCGCATAAAAAGAATATCAAACGGAGTCCAAACGGAATGAAACCTTCGGGAACGTGATTTTTGGAACAAACGTGATTCAGAGGACTTGGAGTGGACGTCAAGCAACAGACGAGGAGTCCACGAGGTAGGGGGGCGCGCCTACCCCCCCAGGCGCGCCCTCCACCCTCGTGGGCCCCTTGTGGGTCCACCGACCTACTTCTTCCTCCTATATATACCTACGTACCCCCAAACCATCAGAAGCGACCATGAAAACCTAATTCCACCGCTGCAACCTTCTGTACCCATGAGATCCCATCTTGGGGCCTTTTCCGGCGTCCTGCCGGAGGGGGCATTGATCACGGAGGGCTTCTACATCAACACCATAGCCTGTCCGATGATGTGTGAGTAGTTTACCTCAGACCTTCGGGTCCATAGTTATTAGCTAGATGGCTTCTTCTCTCTCTTTGAATCTCAATACAAAGTTCTCCTCGATTCTCTTAGAGATCTATTTGATGTAACTCTTCTTTTGTGGTGTGTTTGTCGAGATCCGATGAATTGTGGGTTTATGATCAAGATTATCTATGAACAATATTTGAATCTTCTCTGAATTCTTATATGTATGATTGGTTATCTTTGCAAGTCTCTTCGAATTATCAGCTTGGTTTGGCCTACTAGATTGATCTTTCTTGCAATGGGAGAAGTGCTTAGCTTTGGGTTCAATCTTGCGGTGTCCTTTCCCATTGACAGCAGGGGCAGCAAGGCACGTATTGTATTGTTGCCATCGAGGATAAAAAGATGGGGTTTATATCATATTGCATGAGTTTATCCCTCTACATCATGTCATCTTGCTTAAAGCGTTACTCTGTTCTTATGAACTTAATACTCTAGATGCACGCTGGATAGCGGTCGATGTGTGGAGTAATAGTAGTAGATGCAGAATCGTTTCGGTCTACTTGTCACGGACGTGATGCCTATATACATGATCATACCTAGATATTCTCATAACTATGCTCAATTCTATCAATTGCTCGACAGTAATTTGTTCACCCACCGTAATACTTACGCTATCTTGAGAGAAGCCACTAGTGAAACCTATGGCCCCCGGGTCTATTTTCCATCATATTAATCTCCCATTATTTCCATTACTGTTTACTTGCTTTCTTTACTTTTACTCTTTCTCATAAAAATACCAAAAATATTATCTTATCATCTCTATCAGATCTCACTCTCGTAAGTGACCGTGAAGGGATTGACAACCCCTTTATCGCGTTGGTTGCGAGGTTCTTATTTGTTTGTGTAGGTGCAAGGGACTTGAGCGTGACCTCCTACTGGATTGATACCTTGGTTCTCAAAAACTGAGGGAAATACTTACGCTACTTTACTGCATCACCCTTTCCTCTTCATGGGAAAACCAACGCAGTGCTCAAGAGGTAGCAAGAAGGATTTCTGGCGCCGTTGCCGGGGAGGTGTGCGCCAAGTCATGTCAAGACATACCAAGTACCCATCACAAACTCTTATCCCTCGCATTACATTATTTGCCATTTGCCTCTCGTTTTCCTCTCCCCCACTTCACCCTTGCCATTTTATTTGCCCTCTCTTTTCCGTTCGCCTCTTTTTTCGCTTGCTTCTTGTTTGCTTGTGTGTTGGATTGCTTGCTTGTCACGATGGCTCAAGACAATACTAAATTGTGTGACTTTGCCAATACCAACAACAATGATTTTCTTAGCACTCCGATTGCTCCTCTTACCGAAGCTGAATCTTGTGAAATTAATGCTGCTTTGTTGAATCTTGTCATGAAAGATCAATTCGCCGGCCTTCCTAGTGAAGATGTCGCTACCCATCTAAATAGCTTTGTTGATTTGTGTGATATGCAAAAGAAGAAAGATGTGGACAATGATATTGTTAAATTGAAGCTATTTCCGTTTTCTCTTAGAGATCGTGCTAAAACTTGGTTTTCGTCTTTGCCTAAAAATAGTATTGATTCTTGGAATAAGTGCAAAGATGCTTTTATCTCTAAGTATTTTCCTCCCGCTAAAATCATCTCTCTTAGAAACGATATTATGAATTTTAAGGAACTTGATCATGAACATGTTGCACAAGCTTGGGAGAGGATGAAATTAATGATACGTAATTGCCCTACTCATGGTTTGAATGTGTGGATGATTATACAAAATTTCTATGCCGGATTGAATTTTGCTTCTAGAAATCTTTTAGATTCGGCCGCGGGAGGCACTTTTATGGAAATCACTTTAGGAGAAGCTACTAAACTCCTAGATAATATTATGGTTAATTATTCTCAATGGCATACCGAAAGATCTACTAGTAAAAAAGTGCATGCGATAGAAGAAATTAATGTGTTGAGTGGAAAGATGGATGAACTTATGAAATTGTTTGCCAATAAGAGTGTTTCTTCTGATCCTAATGATATGCCTTTGTCTACTCTGATTGAGAATAATAATGAATCTATGGATGTGAATTCTGTTGGTAGGAATAATTTCGGTAACAACGCTTATAGAGGAAACTTTAACCCTAGGCCGTATCCTAGTAACTCCTCTAATAATTATGGTAATTCCTACAACAACTCTTATGGAAATTATAATAAGATGCCCTCTGATTTTGAGACTAGTGTTAAAGAGTTTATGAATTCACAAAAGAATTTCAATGCTTTGCTTGAAGAAAAATTGCATAAGATTGATGAATTGGCTAGGAACGTGGATAGACTTTCTCTTGATGTTGATTCTTTGAAACTTAGATCTATTCCACCTAAGCATGATATCAATGAGTCTCTCAAAGCCATGAGAATTTCCATTGATGAGTGCAAAGAAAGAACCGCTAGGATGCGTGCTAAGAAAGATTGCTTTGTAAAAGCGTGTTCTTCTAATTTTCATGAGAATAAAGATGAAGATCTAAAAGTTATTGACGTGTCCCCTATTAAATCTTTGTTTTGCAATATGAATCTTGATAATGATGGGACTGGAGATGAGTCAACTTTAGTTAGAAGGCGTCCCAAAAATTCAGAGTTTTTAGATCTTGATGCAAAAATTGGTAAAAGTGGGATTGAAGAGGTTAAAACTTTAGATAGCAATGAACCCACTATTTTGGATTTCAAGGAATTTAATTATGATAATTGCTCTTTGATAGATTGTATTTCCTTGTTGCAATCCGTGCTAAATTCTCCGCATGCTTATAGTCAAAATAAAGCTTTTACTAAACATATCGTTGATGCTTTGATGCAATCTTATGAAGAAAAGCTTGAGTTGGAAGTTTCTATCCCTACAAAACTTTATGATGAGTGGGAACCTACTATTAAAATTAAAATTAAAGATCATGAATGCTATGCTTTGTGTGATTTGGGTGCTAGTGTTTCCACGATTCCAAAAACTTTATGTGATTTGTTAGGTTGCCGCGAATTTGATGATTGCTCTTTAAACTTACACCTTGCGGATTCCACCATTAAGAAACCTATGGGAAGAATTAATGATGTTCTTATTTTTGCAAATAGGAACTATGTGCCCGTAGATTTTATTGTTCTTGATATAGATTGCAATCCTTCACGTCCTATTATTCTTGGTAGACCTTTCCTTAGAACGATCGGTGCAATTATTGATATGAAGAAAGGGAATATTAGATTCCAATTTCCGTTAAGGAAAGGCATGGAACACTTCCCTAGAAAGAAAATTAAATTACCATATGAAACTATTATGAGAGCCACTTATGTATTGCCTACTAAAGATGGCAATACCTAGATATATCCTTGCTTTTATGCCTAGCTAGGGGCGTTAAACGATAGAGCTTGTTGGGAGGCAACCCAATTTTAATTTTAGTTTTTTGCTTTTTGTTTCTGCTTAGGAATAAATCTTTGATCTATCCTCTGGTTAGATTTGTTTTTATGTTTTAATTAGTGTTTGTGCCAAGTTAAACCTATAGGATCTTCTTGGATGATAGTTATTTGATCTTGCTGAAAATTCCAGAAACTTTCTGCTCACGAAAACAATTGTTAAAATCACCAGAACGTGATAAAATACTGATTCCAATTGCAGAAGATCATTAAACAAATTTTCTAGGTCGTCCTATTTTTGTAGAATTTTTGGAGTTCGATAAGTTTGCGTTAGTCACAGATTACTACAGACTGTTCTGTTTTTGACAGATTCTGTTTTTCGTGTGTTGTTTGCTTATTTTGATGAATCTATGGCTAGTAAAATAGTTTATAAACCATAGAGAATTTGGAATACAGTAGGTTTAACACCAATATAAATAAATAATGATTTCAATACAGTACCTTGAAGTGGTATTTTGTTTTCTTTCGCTAACGGATCCCATGAGATTTTCTGTTAAGTTTTGTGTTGTGAAGTTTTCAGGTTTTGGGTAAAAGATTTGATGGATTATGGAACAAGGAGTGGCAAGAGCCTAAGCTTGGGGATTCCCAAGGCACCCCAAGGTAAATCCAAGGACACCAAAAAGCCAAAGCTTGGGGATGCCCCGGAAGGCATCCCCTCTTTCGTCCTCAACCATCGGTAACTTACTTGGAGCTATCTTTTTTATTCACCACATGGTATGTGTTTTGCTTGGAGCGTCTTGTATGATTTGAGTCTTTGTTTGTTAGTTTGCCACAATCATCCTTGCTGTACACACCTTTTGAGAGAGACACACATGATTCAGAATTTGTTAGAATACTCTATGTGCTTCACTTATATCTTTTGAGCTATATAGTTTTTGCTCTAGTGCTTCACTTATACCTTTTAGAGCACGGCGGAGGTTGTATTTTATAGAAATTATTGATCTCTCATGCCTCACTTATATTATTTTTGAGAGTCTTAAACAGCATGGTAATTTGCTTTAATCATGAAATTAATCTTCCATATTGAGTTCATTAAATATCATGAGAAGTTAGATACTTGATAAGTGTTTTGAGATATAAAGGTGGTAATATTAGAGTGTGCTAGTTGAGTAATTGTGAAATTGAGAAATACTTGTGTTAAAGTTGGCAAGTCCCGTAGCATGCACGTATGGTAAAAGTTGTGTGACAATTTTGGCACATAGGTGTTCTTTTATTGCTTTCCTTATGAGTGGCGGTCGGGGACGAGCGATGGTCTTTTCCTACCAATCTATCCCTCTAGGGGCATGCGTAGTAGTACTTTGCTTCGAGGGCTAATAAACTTTTGCAATAAGTATATGAGTTCTTTATGACTAATGTGAGTCCATGGATTATATGCACTCGCAACCTTCCACAATTTTCTAGCCTCTACGGTACCGTGCATTGCCCTTTCTCACCTTGAGAATTGGTGCAAACTTCGCCGGTGCATCCAAACCCCGTGATATGATACGCTCTATCACACATAAGCCTCCTTATATCTTCCTCAAAACAGCCACCATACCTACCTATCATGGCATTTCCATAGCCATTCCGAGATATATTGTCATGCAACTTTCCACCGTTCCGTTTATTATGACACGCTTCATCATTGTCATATTGCTTTGCATGATCATGTAGTTGACATCGCATTTTTTGGCAATGCCACTATTCATAATTTTTTCATACATGTCACTCTTGATTCATCGCATATCCCGGTACACCGCCGGAGGCATTCACATAGAGTCATATTTTGTTCTAAGTATTGAGTTGTAATTGTTGAGTTGTAAATAATAAATGTGTGATGATCATCATTATTAGAGCATTGTCCCATGTGAGGAAAGGATGATGGAGGCTATGATTCCCCCACAAGTCGGGATGAGATTCCAAACTAAATAAAAAAAAGAGGCCAAAGAAAAAAAAGGAGAAGGCCCAAAAAAATGAGAGAAAAAGAGAGAAGGGACAATGTTACTATCCTTTTTCCACACTTGTGCTTCAAAATAAGCACTGTGATCTTCATGATAGAGAGTCTCCTATGTTGTCACTTTCATATACTAGTGGGAATTTTTCATTATAGAACTTGGCTTGTATATTCCAATGATGGGCTTCCTCAAAATGCCCTAGGTCTTCGTGAGCAAGCAAGTTGGATGCACACCCACTTAGTTTCTATTGTTGAGCTTTCATATATTTATAGCTCTAGTGCATATGTTGCATGCCAATCCCTACTCCTCTCATTGACATCAATTGATGGGCATCTCCATAGCCTATTGATTAGCCGCGTCAATGTGAGACTTTCTACCTTTTTGTCTTCTCTCATAACCCCCATCATTATACTTTACTCCACCCATAGTGCTATATACATGGCTTGCGCTCATGTATTGCGTAAGAGTTGAAAAGGCTGAAGCGCGTTAAAAGTATGAACCAATTGCTCGGCTTGTCATCGGAGTTACGCTTGATGAGAACGTTTGTGTAGGGATAAGCTTTCTTTGGCTATGTTATTTTGATAAGACATAATTGCTTGGTTAGCATGTTTGAAGTATTATTGTTTTTATGTCAACATTAAACTTTTATCTTGAATCTTTCGGATCTAAATATTCATGTCACAATAAAAAGATTTACATTGAGAATTATGCTAAGAAGCATTCCACATCAAAAATTCTATTTTTATCATTTACCTACTCGAGGACAAGCAGGAATTAAGATTGGGGATGCTTGATACGTCTCCAACGTATCTATAATTTTTGATTGTTCCATGCTATTATATATTCTGTTTTGGATGTTTAATGGGCTTATTTATAAACTTTTATATTATTTTGGGGACTAACCTATTAACCGGAGGCCCAGCCCAAATTGCTGTTTTTTTTGCCTATTTCAGTGTTTCGCAGAAAAAGAATATCAAATGGAGTCCAAACGGAATGAAACCTTCAGGAACGTGATTTTTGGAACAAACGTGATCCAGAGGACTTGGAGTGGACGTCAAGCAACAGACGAGGAGCCCATG